>NC_092877.1:39486937-39639437 GCF_028372415.1 Notamacropus eugenii | reverse complement strand
AAAAGTAGAGTACCAGAGCATTGTGGTTTTTTCATTCATTCATTCCACAAATATTTATTAAGCACTTTCTATGTGTAAAGTATTGTGCTAGATTCCGGGGGTACAAGGACAAAATGACGAAATGGGATTTTTAAAAAACCCAAACTGTTTTCTGACATGAATAAAGTTGTTTATTATTTTAAATCAAATTTGGGGTCTTCAGAAAAAGATGGAAATCAAAGGGCATGGACCTGGAGGGTAGAAATACTTTTTGGGGAGATCTGGAAATGGAGGATTGAATAGGTGGGCAGATCAACAAACACTTTCCAGCTGGCAGGTGATGCCAAATGGGAGAATTCTTCTCTCTCTCCTCCCCCAAAGTTGTGAAATTGTGAGCTTGGTGCTAGATGAGAAAAAGAAGGAGGAGGAGAAAGAGGAGGAGGAGGAGGAGTGCAGGATGTGAAGAAGGAATTTAGATCGGGCTTCTTGTTCTATCCAATCCCCCAAATTGAGAAAAGGAAAAGTTCTGATTCAGGACCAAGGTGTGGGGTGTTGGCACAGAATACCTTAGCGGGCAGCAACACAGTGGGTGGGCATGCTTCTCTTTCACAGTGGTCCTGTGAGTCAGTGGAAGAATTGGATTTTTTTTTACCTCAGAGTTGGGCAGTCTAGGATAATCTGTGACCAGGAAATGGAAGGGAAGTTGGTAACCTAATAGCTCCTCTTTGTAAGGAGGGAGAGACCTGGTGGAGTGAGGAAAAGATAAACAAAAGGGACAAAACCAGTGTTTAGTTCCCTCTCTGCCCCCTTTCCCCCCTAGACTATTTGCTATATCTTTCAAAAATTGGTTTGGTGGACCCAACCACGATGCAGGGCCCTGCCCTTTTTGTTTGTTTGTTTCCCCAGCTCTCCCAGCAAATTGTATTTGCTAAAAATGCATGCGGGTGTGGGAGGCTGTCTTTAAAGTGCTGGTATTTGGAATGTTTCTAGGTTGGGCGGCTTTACAAGGGATGGCGACATTACCCTGGATTACCTGAAGTGTGCTCTTAAGCTGGTGTGTGAAATACTTGCTGTTTAAGCGCCTTGTTTTGTTTTCCCTTGGGGCCAAATTGGTCCTGCTCCTACTACCTTGGTAGAGGAAGCCACCCCAGCTACTGCTGATGGCAGCTTGTGGCTTTTATGATGTAGTTAGAGTAGATGATGTTAGAAACGAATCAACTATTTGTTACCCCTCACAAGAGCCCTTGGGTGGGATGGGGCTAGGTAAGGAAAGACAGGTACTGTGAAGTACCTCTACTTCACAGAGGTGAAGTAGGGGTAAACTTCCTGACAATTAAAGCTTTCTCAAACTTGAATGGTCTGATTCAGGAAGCAATGGGTTCTCCTCTTGTTGGAAAGGACTGGATGACCACTTGACCAGCATCTTATAGAGGGAATTCTTACTCAGGTATAGGTTAAACTAGATGTCACCTGTGGTTGTGGGAACATTGAAATGGCTCTGCTATTTACTGTCTGGGTGATCCTGTCTGCCTTAGTTTACGCATCTGTAAAATGAGCTGGAGAAGGAAATGGCAAACCACTGCAGTGTCTTTGCTGAGAAAATCCCAAATGGGGTCACGGAAAGTCAGACACACCTGAAAATAATTGAACAGAGACCTTGGAGAAGTCACTCAAGTTCCCTTGGTCTCAGTTTCCTCATCTATAAAGTGAGGAGGTTAAACTAGATCACCTATGAGGCTTCCAACCTTAAACCTAGGACCCAATGACCTGCATTTAACAGATAATGAAAACAAGGCTCAGCAAGAGAAATGACTTGCCCGGGGTAATAAGCTGCAGAACTAGGATTCTAACCCAGCTCCTCCACTTCCAACTTTGTTCCTTCTAATTCTGAGATTCAGAGACCTGTGATACCTTATTCTAAGGCACACGGGAAAATATTTGGAATTAGCAGACAGCAGCGGTACACCTTTTAACCCATTATTGTTGCTCTCTCTGCAGATTATCTTTAAGTCCCAGTTTGTATAATGGCTTCATCCCTCTCCACAACCAATGCCTTGGTCAGTTGGCTCTAAATGCCCAGATTTGAGGTCCCCTTCCTTTCCCTGCCATCTTTCTGAAATGTCTGGTAACCAGCGGTGACAACCAGAACCTTTAGAAGCCATTCCTAATTTATTGAGGCTACTACTTTTAGCGAGAGGTAATTTAAGGTATTAGGAGGATCCCTGGCCCTGAATCTCAGTTTTCTCCATTGTAAAAGGGAGATAATGATATTTGTATTACCCACATTACTGGGCTGTTATGAGGAAAGCTTTGTAAACTGTAAAGTCCTTTATCTAGTGAACTCTCATTAAGTGAAGCATTTGATGCCAAATTCTAAATGAAAGATTTAAATTAGGGCTGGATTAAGATGGTTTAAGATTATTGCTATTTATCAAATTTAAATTATTTTCTTTTTGTCTTATTTTTATTGGTTTTTTTACGTTACCATTTCTGAATATATGTATTCCCCTTCTTCCAAACATCTATCCCTTGAAAAAAAGAGAGAAAAAAAGAAAAAAATTATTAAAACCAATCAACATATCAACCATGTTTGGCAGTAGATAGATAGATAGATAGATACGTAGATAGATAGATAGAATGGAAATCTATGAAGAGCTTACCATGTGGTAGGCCTTGTGTTAAATGTTAGAGATGCAGACACATGCAAGCAAGATAGACCCTGCCCTCAAAAACTTACCTTCTAACAGAAGACACACAAAATAGGAAGCTGAAAAGGAAGGAGATGTGATGACTGAAAAGTGGTCTGGTTTCAGACAAGATGAGGTGAAAACTCACCTATCAGAGCTCGGTGTCCTAGGGGTGGAGTCCAAGATTCTGGAGGGGCCACTGATGAAGGCAGAGTGCAATATACAATCTTTGACATCTATGGTTTCCTACTTCTGCAAAGAAACTGAAAGGGGGTATAGTCTCTCAATTCGCTTAAGTCAAGCTTGGTAATTAAAATGATACTGGTTTCAATTTTCATTTTTCTTCTTTCCATTTCCATCTGTGCAATTACGTTTGTTATTTTCTTGGTTCTGTTTGCTTCACTATGCATCAATTCAAATAAATTTCCTCATGCTTCTCTGGATTTTTTATATTGATAATTTAACGCTGCACAGTAATATTCCATCACATTCATGTACCCCAATTTGTCTAGCTATCCCAATTGTTGACTATTCCATTTGCTACCAGTTCTTTGTTGCCAGATAAATCACTGTTATTTAAGTATCATTGTATATAGGACCTTTTTTTCTGTCTTTGACCTCCTTTGGGTTATCAGCTGGTGGTATAGTAGATAAAGCACTGGACCTGGAGTCTGGAAGATCAGAGTTTAGGTTTGGCCTCAGACAGTTATTAGCTATATAACTCTGGGCATGTCACTTAACCACTATTTGTCTGTTTCTTCAACTGTAAAATGGGGGTAATAATAGCTCCTACCCCCCAGGGATATTGTGAAGATCAGAGGAAATGCTATTTTTAAAAAGAACTTAGCAGAGTGCCTGTCACATATTAAGTGTTATATAAATGTTTCTTCCATTCCCGATATACCCACAAATGGGATGTTTGAATTAAATGGGCATTTTCATATATTTAAGGCATATTTTCATATTGTTTTCCAGAATGGAAATTCACAGAAATGGACAAATTCACAGCTCTACCAACACCATTTCAGTGTGCCTGCCTTCCCATATACCTCTAACCTTGATTATTTCCTTATTTTGTAGTATTCCAAATATGCTGAATATAGAGTGAAACCTCAAAGTTGTGTTGATCTGCATCTCTCTAATTTTTAGTGATTTGGAGCAGTCTTTCACATAGTTGTTAGTAGTGTTTAGTTTTTTTGTTTAAGAACTGTATTTTCATATATGTTGACCAATTTTTCACTGAAGAATGCTCTTAATTTCGTATATTTAATTCTGAGATATCAGAACCTTTATCAGAGATATTTGATGCAAAGATTTTTTTTTTCACAGTTGATGCTTTCTTTCCTTATTCCAGCTGCATTGATTTTGTTTGTGCAAAAATCCTTACAATTTCATGTAATCAAAATTATCTGTTTTGGGGATTCATTTTCAACTCAATCAAACAAATATTTATTAAGCATCTAGTAGGAGAAAAAAGTGGGAACAATGCACAAATGCTGTCATTATGGAGTTTACAATCTAGTTTGTGCTTGGAAAATAAGACTGTATTCAGATTCTGATCATAGGTTTAGAGCTGGACGGGATTAAAGCGGTCATCAAGTTTGATATATGGGAAAACTCAGACCCAGAGAGGAAAAGGGACTTTTTCAAGGTCACACAGGTATAGGAAGAGACTGAATTGTGATCTGAACCCACATCCTCTGACTCCATATCAAGGGTTCTCTCCACTGCTCCATACATATTCTGAACATAACTGCAGCTTGCCTTTCTAGACTATTTTCACATTTTCCTTTACATGATTGGTATTCCAGCCAAATGATCCTACTTGTTTCTCTGGACTTGTTATTTCATCTCCTTCCTCTCAGCCTAGAATGCCATTCCTTCTCAACGCTGTTTCCTAGAATTTTTTTATTTCTTCAGGGTTCTACTCAGGTGCTGCCTTCTGTGAGAAGTTATTCTTTATTCCTCTGGTTGTTAGTGTTCTCCATCCTTCTTCAAGGTATCTTGCACTTATTTTCATTGTAAATGTTGAATTTCTCCTTGAGACCAGGGACTATTTTTCATTTTTCCTTTGTATTTCCAGCACCTCAAAAAGTACCCTCACTGACAGTATGTCCTTAATGCCTAATGATAGTAATAATATTAATAACTAGCTCACATGGAGCATAAACTTTATCCTGAAGGCAACAAGTCTGTAAATAGATGTTTTTGAGCAGGGTATGACATAAAAGAGAGATTAATTTTAGGAAATTTAATCAGACAAATTGTACAAAATGCATTGAAGACAGGGAAGGCTGGATAGAGGTAGCAAGTTCAGTTGCTTTGTTATTACAATGGCCCTGCTGAGAGGACCTGAAGTTAGAGGTCTTGGGTTGAAGCTCTGGCACGTGCTCTTGCGTGAATTTAGGCATCCCCCTCTCAAGGCCCTAGTTTCTTCATCTTTACAAGACGGCAGTTGGAAGAGATGAACTCTCTGGTCCCTTTTAGCTCTCAGTCTATTATCCTAGGTGATGAATGGTTGTTGTCCTTCATTCTCCAAGAGAACCAAAATGATGACATCATGATAAAGTGAAGTTTCAGGGTGTCTGACTGTGGCTGATCAGACCAATACGAGCTTGGAATGCTCTACCGCAGGTTGGGCACAGAGAGTCTGCATGAACATTTGGGGTGGATACTCCAACTTTGTGCATCCTTTGATTGCTGAGCATTGTTTTCTCTGAACTGTTTCATTTCTGCTTTGCTCATAGAGCACAGCACACTTTCTGATGTGGGCATGCCATGCTGAGCAGTCCTGTGCCAGTGTCTCCCATGTCATACAATCAAATCCAAAGTAATGTGAGGATAAAGTAGGAGATATATATATGTATAGATATATATGTATGTATAGATATAGATATATAGATATGTATCTATATCTATATCTATCTATCTACCTATCTATCTATCTATCTGTCTGTCTGTCTATCTATCTATCTATCTATTTATGTTTTCTCAGAAGGTAGAAATAGGTCCATAGGCAAGCTTTTAGTCCAAAATTAAGCTTTGGTTGTTTGTAATTTTCCTGAAAAAGTCATGTTTTATTTTAGGTAGATTCTAGGTAACATGGTTCTGAACTAAGGTGCAGTCTGTGAGATCATTGCTAAAATGTTGAATGTCAGAGATAATACAGTGAGAATCTATAGGGTTTGGTGATTGTTTGGATAAATAGTAAAAGGGAGGAATCAGAAATGATGGGGAAATTTAGATCCTGGTGAACTAAGAGAATGGAGGTTACCATTAATACAAGTCAAGAAATTAGAAAAGTGAGCTATTTTTGACAGAATGATGATGAATTCAGTTTTGGACACAATGAGTTTCAGGTGATGTCAAGATAGGCAAGTGGAAATTCCCAGTAGGCAGCTAGAAATGTAGGACTGGAGCTTGGGAAAGAGGTGCTGGAAATGAGGCACTGAGAGTTATTCAATTAGAGGTGATAGTAGAAGCTCTGTCTTAGAGGATGGGGGCAAGCAAAGAAGCCAAAGAATATTTCTTATAGATAACATTAAAATATAAGTATTTTCTGTGGTTTCTATTCCCTATAATTTTTTAATGCTGTTTGTTTTAGCATTATTATTATTTTTTGTTTCCTATGATAATAACTGTATAAACATTTGTCTCCCAGGATCTGGAAAAATTTCTGTATCTCAAAGCCCCAGGGTGGTTTCCAATTGGAGACAATCCACATCCCATACAACACCCTTTTTTTATGTAGGGGGGAGGGCAGGGAAAGGAGTGTAGAATGACTGATAAGCCCCACCCTAGGAGTAGGCAGTTTAGCAATGGATAAAGCAACTCATCCTATGTTGGTTTTTTTTTTTTTTTATCTCAAAGATTAAAGAACCCTTTACTGTGATAATTTCCAGCTTTAAGTTTATATGAAGCAGTCCCTAAGAAAGAAAGTTAATTTGATTTTGGAGTATTTGGCAAGCGCGAGGAGTAAGGTTTTCCCATAGTACTTCTATATCTCACACTCAAATATCCATTTTGTATGACAGATCTATTACAAATCAGAAGGTAGCTTGGGGACAGTGAATCATACTTTCCTTCATTCTTCCTCTCTCATCTCTTACCCCACTTAGATTCTTCTTCAAACCTAGCCTCTTTCACAAATAAATTGCTCCATCTCCCTAAAGGACATTGGACTTGAAGCTGGGCAGCCTGCCTGAATTTGAGATCTGATGTTGAGATTTTGGGCAAATCACTTCATTTTTCTGTCCCTTAGCTTCCTCATCTGTAAAATAAGGATAACAAAACCTTCATTACCTACCCTGAAGTATTTTTAAAAAAGTTTGTTTTTTGGGGGGAAGATAAAGCAAGATATTCATGGAAAGTGCTTTGTAAACTATAAAACACCAGCTATAAATAAGAGTTATTATTTTTCTCTCTCATTCCATCCCTACAGAAGAGAATTGTCCTGGAAAAGGAGTGTTATGGAGAGTTGGCCAGCTCACATTAGTAAAGGGTAATGCAGTTAAGGTGACAGTATATAGAGGGAGGACTGGATTTAGTTTGTCTTTCTCTGGGCTTCTATAAAATGAAATGGTTAGACCAAATCAGAGCTTCTTAACCTTTTGTGAGTCATGGACTTCTTTGGCAGTCTGGTGAATCCTGTGGACACTTTCTCAGTTATAATGTATTTAAATCCATAGACTATATAGATTACAAAGGAAAATAATTATATAGAAATTACATTAAAATATTAAAAAAAATTCATGGACCCCAGCTTAAGAACCTTTAGACTAGCTGATCTTTCCATTTCTTGAGTGAAGACATACCAGAACTGAAAATTTAACTACTCCCTGGCCCAACTGTGTGTGGGGAAATGCCCAGTCTTGTGATAAGAGCCTGCAGAATATAAGCTTCTCCGAGGCAGGGAGTTTCATTTTTGTTTTCATATTCCCAGCACCTAGGGCATAATAGTTGCCTAATAAATGTTATTGAATTGAAAATAGATGGTCTAAGGAACCCAGGAAGATTGCACATTAAAAGATTTAGAACAGTACTATTAGGCAGTAAGAGAGAGCTAGATGTTAGCTTTGAGGTATTGGTGTGGCATGTGTAGTATTATTATTAATTAATTTACTTTTTGATTAAAAAGAAGGAAGCCATTCATTTTTGGGGAATATTTGAGTCAGGGAAGGATGGATTTTGTTCATTCAGTGACGCTGATCTACATCTGAAAAATTTTCAGTATGGGTTACAGGTCTCTGAAAGACAGTTTTCTGGGATGCCTTCTAAATACATTAGATGGAGGACCCCTCCCCTCCATCACAGTGATATCCATGTTAAAGATATTTTACCTTATTTTGTAAGGACAAGAGCCTTGTGGGGACTCTTCAGTATGTGTGGATCATGTCAAGAGCTCCTGTGCCTTAATAACCTAGCTTCTGGTTACCAAGGCCACTCTGATTGATTGTGCTGCATCATGCCCAGATGTGGGTAAGAATTCCAGATGCTAAATACCTAATGATGTTTGTGTTCATGCATACCATTCCCCGGTGACTTTTCCAAGCTGGCTTGGTTACTGGAATAAGTTTCCAAATCCCTCTCAACTTCCAGGCCAAATGTCTCTTTCTCTAAAATATAACATGACTTTTTGAGGAAAATTACAAAGATCCAAAGCTTGATTTTGGACTAAAAGCCTACCTATGGACCTATTTCTGCCTTCTGAGAAAACCCACATATCCCACTTTATCCTCACGTATATTAAACAAACCAAAACAAAAGTACTCTGAGATAGAGAAGTAGGTCGAGGTATCCTCATCTTTGCAGCTTGAGGAATCTGTGACAGAGAAGGTTAAGTAACTTGCCCAGGGCAGTTCGTTTGTGATTTTTTAGTAGATTTATCATCACTAAATAGGTATTTGAAGTGGGAGATACAGGATCGTGTTTCTTAGTAGAGCTGAAAGAAACCTTAGAGAGCATCTAGTCATATCACCTATTTTACAATGAGGAAACTGAGGCCTAGGAGTGTTAATTGACTTGCTACAGTAAAATACAAATGCTTGTTGATGATTAATGGATTGATTGCCCAAGAGCTGAAAGGCACTATGTGGCTGGATTTGATTTTGGGCGCTGTGATAGCAAATCCCACTGGTTTTTCATCTCCACCTCTGCAGAGGAAAGAAACCTCTGAAAACAGTGGTCCCCAGCGTAAATGCTGCTGACACATACACCTTCATCCACCCAAATGGCATTAGTGTAAAAATGTATATGCCTGGGTATTTGAAAAAGTCATAATGGTCTTTCAGGTATTAGCTCTTTACCGGGTGGCTTCTCTTGCTGTTTTTCATTTTCATTTGATGTAAGACTAATAAATCTTATTGTTAAAGAACAGAAAGATTGTATCACAGCATTCAGTATTAAAATGCACTCCCTTTTGGGGGAAGCTAAAGAGATGTGTTTACTCTTTAGAGAGATTTAGATTTGATTTTTTGTTTTCTTCATGGTAATTATGTTTGCACTTTGCTGATCGCTAGTTGTGCATTATTACAATGGAAGGTGACAATTTGATTGTCTTCAATTGGAGAAACAAGTAATTTTACATTCACTAAGCTGTCAGGTAATACTAACTCACAGTATTGAGAGCTCCTGGCAATGTGGCTTGGCACCTATATTTAACTGCTTTGATGTTTGTGTAACCTCTGCTGAATCAGAAATACCTTGCCTGCTTGAAATGGTTTTCAGCAGGCACAATGAGGTTTTCATTAGTCAGACAGTCTGAAAATGAACTGCAAAGCCATTGTTTCTCTTTTATGGGGAAGTACTAATGTGTGGTTTAGAGCAAATTGAGTAAAGATGAGCTTGAAATGTGTACCTTATTTCATTACAGGAAAAGGAGAGGCATGATGGAAGTGCTTCATTTAGCTAAGAGGGGCACATCGGAGTTATTAGATATTTTACGTAATTCCTTACTAAACCTCATGAGGTGTGAACTTTCCTTTCTGAGATAGAGAAGTAAAAAGATTATACTGATCTTGAAAATGGTAGTGAGATTGAGAAAAAGGCAGTGAAGGCTTGTCTTGATGCAGAATTTTTTTTATGATTAATTAGGGAGATAGGGTCTTCTACTACTTAGTAATACCTGTCACACCTACCTCACAGGGTTATTACCAAGAGGCTGCTCAATGAGCTAAAATATGAAAATCATTTTGCAAAATTTTAAGAACTATATATGTAATGCTGAGAATGATTGTTATTTTTGTTATCATTTTTATGATGCCTTCATTTGTCAATTAAATTCATCAGGCTTTTATAAAACACCCATTATGTTCAAGGCCTTGAGCAAGGTTCTAGGGATGCAAGATAAAAGAAAAAGTGTCAGTTCTTGCCCTCAAGGAACTTCTGTTTCTCTGGGAATCCCTGGATTTCCCTTGGGTAAATGGGTTTCAAGTTGCGAAAGCAAATCCTGTGCTCACTTTAAAGACTGGTTCTCGTCTCATGTGAACAGGAGAGTCAAAGTGTGAACATTTAAAAATAAATCCATCCTGTTATTATTTTAGACAGCTTCCCCACCCCCACCCCCCAAGCTATTTAAGCAGGCAGGCTTTCATCCGAGCAGCCAAGCTATTGGGCTTGATTAAAATCCTCTAACTTGATGTTTATTTATAGTGCCCATTGTTTAGTTTTGCTTATTGTTAATTGACTGCTTTTATTTATATACTTGGTCCCTGGTTTCCTAAAACAACAAACCCCCAACAAGTTACTGGTAGATAAATGGTGAGAAAACCCAAGTCTTATTTCCATCTAGGAAAAGGCATTGGTAGAGATTACATGAAGGCAAGACTGTTTGCACCAGTGAAGAAACTGGATCCCCAGGGCCACATGGCATAGTCCTAGGACTCCAGCGAATGCTAGCCAATTAGACAGACGTGGTTACGTGATGTAACACTATCAGGAGAAACAATTCATGAGTCAGAGCATTCTGAGACACATGAGCCTCCAGTCCAAAGAACAGTCTTAAGCTATATAAAGTGACAGAAATATTGTCAGCTAAATATACACTCTAGAAAACACAAACTTGGGTGGCTTGGGAAGAATGCAGCTCAGGTAGTGAGCTCCTTGGCTGCTGTATAGGGACTTCAGGGAGCCTTTGAAGGCACCGTGGGGAAGACATAGCTAGGCTGTACTGCGCTGTTCTAAATACTTTCTTAGAGATATTCCAAGGACTCCAAGTATATGATAAACCCTTGTAAATGCTTTGACAGATGACTAAAACCTGAGGGTTGTTGTTACTGTTGTTTTCCTGACTGTGTTTGGTGCTTGTTACCATATGTTTTCCAGTAGGCTTGCCACCCAAATATAGATTCCTAATATTTTCCCTGGCAACCTTGGAAGACTCTGTTTTGCCTATCTTTTTCTCAGTTGCTCATTTGCAGATGTGGGAGGTGTGAGAGAGGCAAAACACGAGGCAGAGGAGGAAAAAGAGGGATTAGAGTAGACACCTAGATGGAGTTGCGGATAGAGCACTGGCTTTGGAGTCAGAAAGCCCTGAGTTCAGATCTGAACTTGGACACTGACTAGTTGTGTCACTCTCGGCAAGTCACTTGACCTTTGTCTCAGTTTCCTCAGTTGTAAAGTGAGGCTAATAATAGTGCTCTCCTCACTGAGTTGTTGTAATGACCAAATGAGATAACATATGTAATGTGATTGGCAAGCCTTAAAGCTCTACACAAATGCTGACTGTTATTGTGGTTAACCTCCTGCTCCTTCTCAAATGCTAAGGTTTATCTGAATGATGGCAGAAGTCCAGAGAGTCCAGCACTGATGACTGGTTGACAGCTTCTCTGCTCCCTACCTAGCAGACAGTTAGGAGAGTCCCTGGAAATCGGAGCACCTTCCTTCTCTGACGGCAAAAGTTTTACTACTCAGACTGGAGATGAAGGGAAGGAAATTCTATGTTCTTTGGCTGTGTTGCTTATAATCTTTGTGAGTGTGCGGGGTGTTGACTAGGGGCAGGAGAGGCATTGTGGTGTAGTAGGGAGAGCCTTGGACTCAGGAGACCTGAGGTCAAATACTATTCGAGACAATATGTAACCAAGGGCAAGTAAGTCATCCTCTTTGATCCTTGGTTTCCTCATCTGTAAAATGGAAATAAGTCTACTTTGTAACCTACCTCATAAAGTGGCTGTTGAAGGATCTAAAAAGTGCTTTTGAAATGTGACATATAATTGTGAAACTGCTGCTTCCTGTGTCTTGGATTCAGATGCACCATGTTATAATTTTAGGAAATAACTGTTTATTTCTTAGTGTCAGGTCAATTACAGCATTAAATTAATAGTGAATTATCTGACTGAGTTAAGTCTGCATCATATTACTAGCCTAGGGCAGAGTTGCAAAAATAAATGTGACTTGGCTTGAGTTTTTAATTTTTCTTTAAATAAGCCAACCATCTGAATATTACTGTAAGTTAGAAATGGTATTTTTCTGAATGAAAGCAAAAAGTGATCCTATCTAGAAAAGGCATAGTATTTGATAATGATCTTTTTATAAGGCATAAAAACATTTTTCAAAGCAGATTCAAAAATATTGTTTCAGTAAATACAGTGGCTACATTGGATAGCTACATGAATCCTAGATAGGCTTGAGACATGGATGCCTGCCAAAATTTGTAAAAATAAAATAAAAATTGGCATTTTGAGGAGATATGCCTTAAGAAAAATTGTTGAAAGAGTAGCCTACAATTCTTGATATGTGAAAATAGCCTTAGAAAAGTGACCATTAAAAAACCCAAAACACTGCCATGAGCTACTTCCAAAAAAAAAAAAAGAAAAAAAAAAAGGAAAAAACAACAGTTCTTAAGTTTTAGAAAAGATTCAGTACGATATCTATAAACATATCTCCTCTTATCGAGATTGGTCCCTTTACTGTCAGCTAACAAGTATCTGATTTCTACGTTTCTTCAACAAACAGACAGACAGAAAGTGTTTTTTAATTGATTGAGAGGTGGTTAACAATTCAATTCAAATCACAAAATCAAAAGTGAAACAGTGCTTGCCACAAAATAACTTGCCGGGATTGAGGGAAGGCACACCATTTAGAAGCATTCATTGCCAAAGTATGTTGCTTTCCTCATGAGGGCTGTGGTGCTCTCTGCCCTCTCTCCCATCCCTCAAATTTGTTGCACCTTAGTGATCTTTTAAAACAGAGGTCTTTAAGCATATTTTTGTTGTGGCAGTCTGGGGAAGCTTATTGGACCCCTTAGAATTATGTTTTTATGTACATAAAATACAATATATGGGATTATAAAGGATAGCAATTATATTAAAAGAGAGTTATCAGAATGTTTTTTAAAAAAATATTTTATGGACCCTAAGTAAAGAACTCCTGACCAAGAGCATTTGACCAGTCCCTGAAACCCTGCTTGTCTTTAGAAGTCTTGTCCTTGAAGTTCCATACCCAGAAGCTCTGCCCAGTGACTGGGCATCTGGGGAATTTGTTCTACCTGAGTGCATCCAGAGGCATGCCAATCCTGGGAACCATGGTTGGGCATTGGGATTCAGTGCCGCATAAAGCAGGTAGAGCCAATCAGCATTGAAAGTTAGCTTTCCTGGATCATCCCGGTGCCCCCAGAAAACCGTCCTGTTTAACCAGTGTGATAAGTTGACAATGTAGTTTTTCTCTCTGATTATAATGTACTCTGTGTAGTCAATACACTGGTACCATGTGAGTGTAATTTCCTCTTTTATTTTATCTCCAATGCACTGTATTATAAATAAACAGTTAAAAAAAAACACCAAACAAATCTGTTGCATCTCCTTTTAAGATTGTACCACTGTAGACACTTGTTCTAGTAAGTAGAATTGGGCCCATTTGATTGCATTTAAATTTCTCCTGCTTCAGCAGTTTGGCTGGGAGCACAGTAAAGAAAAATCCCATGAGCGAGGAGAGTTTAGAATAATAGAACTTGATTTTGTGTATTATCGCGGCACCATTTGCGCTGCTTCAGTTAGGGTTGTGTCAGCACTTCCATTATAAACCCCTGTTTTCAGGGGGTTAGAGCTAGGGAGATATTTTTTTAATACAAATTAAAAAGACAATTCATTGGATGTATTCTAAGTTATAATAGTGTAGAAATAAAACAAAGTATAATCAAATAGAAATTGACCACTTCTTATTTTGGAGGGGGGGGGTGACTTTTTTCTCACCCATTAGTAAAGTGTCAATATCACACAGCCTGGGTCAAAAATAGTGGACACTTGGATGAAAAAAATTTAATGCAAAAACACTGATCTAAGCATTTCTCAAAAAGCATTGCACTTGACTTTTTAAAAAGCTAAACTGTGGGCGTGTTGGATTTATGTGGCTGTTAAGGGGAGCTGTGGTGGCAGAGTGGTTATAGTACTGTCATTAAGAATAGTCACATGTGTCTTGCCAGCTTTGAGAATATAGTTTTCAGAGAACCTACACAGGCGTCTTGTAAGAGACTCATTAAAACAAAACAAAAAAAGAATTAGTGATTGAACACCCAGTAAAAACTAAGCTATCTCAGTTGTGTTAAATCACAGTACTTCAGTAAATAAGGAATAAGTTACAAATTTAAAACAGAAATTCAAGAAGCTTTCCATTTTGATTCAAAAACAAAAAGGAAACTAATAATCCTAACAAATAGAAAATGTCCTCAATTTATTCTTTCTTAAGAAATGAAATTAACTTCATCTTGTATTTCAAAATAATTTTTGGTAGCTAAGCTGGGTTAAATGCAAGAAAGCAGAGAGAAGAAAATGAATAGCCAAAGAAAAGGTTAGATTTTTTAGGGGCCTCCCATGTAATAGTGAAAAGAATGTAGGGTTTAGAGTCAGAGGGCCTGGGTTCATGTCCCAAAATAGAATTGATTACCTGTAGAACTATGGGCATACTCATTTTACTTCTCTAAACTTTGCTTCCCTCATTTGTAAAATGGGAGTAATAATATTTTTGATACCTACCTTATGGTGTTGTTGGCAGGGAAGAATCTTCATTGTTTTTGACATATGGTTATTTTTTACCCTAAAACTTGGATCTGGCGTCAGTATATCTACAATTGTAGAAACTGGTAGAAAACCAGGATTCTAATCTGTCACATGAAAGACAACTATTATGCTGTAAGTAGGTGGAAGCTTTTCTGAATGGTCACTGGAGGAATCACCAAAAGCCTGTTTATGAAGTCGAGGTGAAGCCTTTCCCGACTAATTATATTCAGCGTGTAATTTCTAAACTTCACTCTGAATTTTGATTTTCAATTAACACTCCCAATTTGAAGATAATTTTCTATTTAATGTAATTGCAGGAAATAATTTATTGGCTGATTAAGACCGAGGGCCCAGCCTTCCTTAAGAAAACACTCCCTAACAAACCAGCCTTGAAACCTAACTCATGGTTTTGGCCAGATTTAGACTATTTTCACAGCTGCACGGTTGTGTTTAATGAGGATGGTGCACTATTGTTCCTTGGTGCAATTTGTAGATGGAATTATTCTTAAGAGACTGTTTTCATTTCTGGTTCTGTGTCATGATTGATTTATTCCAGGGAAATAACCAGAGCCATAGCTATTGCAAGGAGCCAGTTCAATTTGCAATAAGATGATGTCTGTCTGTCAGAGAGGTGAAACCACTGGGAGTATGTTGTATTGTGCCTTTCAATTATAGTAAACATTTTTAAAAAATGTCTCTAAAATGGCAGCCTATTTGTTCTTCGGTTTTAATATGAATACTTACATTCACCCCTACATGAGAGCATCTCTTTTCATCCAGTCTATGGAAACTTCTCTCATATTTGCAGCAGTCTTAGGTCACAGTTCTAAAGTGACCAGCCTTGCTTCAGTGGGAGCTAGAGCATCAAAGGAAGAAAGATCTAGGTGGGCTTATAAACTCGGTGGCATTTTCAGGGGCATTTCACCTATTGGCTGGTTTTGACTGAACTGGGCACGTCTGTCTTATTTCCCTTCTCAGATTGGGACACTTGTGCCAACATTTCCTACCTCTCCTTCAGGGAAACAGATATAGATTCATTTGAGTCACCTTCCTGTTGTTTTCTAGGTTCCATTTTTTATAGGAATTTTTGTTCTTATTTGTAGGATGGTTATTATAAACAGGTACTCACATTTTAATATGCTTCAAAGTACTTTCAGGGCTTGTACTACTTTTATTTAGAACTATGCATAATTAGATTAGCTGATCCTATATTAATTTTTTTCACTGTAGGATACTAAATCTGAGCCCCCTCATTAATTGTGAGAAATTTAGCATTAGCTGTTAAATCCTATGTGAAACATGGGCTGCTACATAAAAACTACTGTTTAAATTGGAATTAACTTAATTATTTTTCTTTGCACTTGATATTTCCTTCACTGCAATATTCATGAAAGCATGTGACAGATTTGTAAATTTAACTGTTAATCTCAGATTTCTAGACCCTTTAATCAGTATTTATTTGTCTGTAGAAACAGTACTAGCAAGTTAATGATTTGCTAATTTGAAAAATGCTCATGTGGTTTCCTATGTTAACTGATTTGTGCATTTTTTAAAAAATGGTATGAAATCAATTAATGTTAAAGAGCAATTAAGGTGGGGGATCTTCTTCCCTTCGTTACATAGCAGTTTTAATACTAAAGATGTCATAAACTTGAAGCAGTTCCAAAAATTAGGGGAAAGTGTATTTCTGTTGTCATGCCTCGTAAGTTACAGGGTTGCCTGATTTACTTTCATATATGAAATTAAGAAAATTCTTTTCTCAATAATAAAGTACTATTGCATTTTTAAAAAAGATTCAGTTGAAGAACTGAAATTCTATTACTGTCTGAAAGGGCAAGACAGAGACATTGTATCTCCTCATCAACTTGACTTCTCAAATGGTATCCGATAAGAGTCGTCAATATATTTATATGTGGATATATGTATAAATGAATATTCAGTCATTTGTTTGGAGGACAGATTTAAAAAAACTATTATCCAAAGCAGTCATTTTACTATTCTCATTTCACTGGATTCTTGAAAATGCTTTGTATCTTGTATGTACTATCTAATATAAAATGGAAATATAATTATTTCAGGCACTCAACTCAAATGGTACAAAATTGCCTTAAGACTAATCACACATTATCAGCCAATCAATCAATATGCCACTTAAACTTTTATAGCAGTTGACATGTAAATATCTTGGAAATCTTTGGAAAAGAATCAGATTGGCTTCAAAAAGCATTAAGCATAGAACTCATTAATAGAAGGCACAAACTAAATCAGAACTCAAGAATCTGATTTGCTTAGGACTTCCATAGTAAATTATTTACTTCCCTGGCTAAATTTCCTAAGGGCCCTGCATAGACTTCCTTTCTCTGTGATTATAATTTGGTTCTTACAAAGGCTATTGGAGGAATTTAGGCCTTTGGATTCTTCAAATCATGCTCACAGCTGACTAATTTGGACACCGGGGAAAGATGGGTACAAACTCCAGAACTGTTCCTTAAAAACCCGTTTGTGGATTGATTGGGGCTTCAAGAGAACATAAAATATAGGAAGAATTTTGATGAAAATGCAGTAGTTATCTAAGGAAAGGAAGGATATTTTGCAGTTACTTATCTGTATATATATGGTTCCCCCCTCCCCCCCACCCGAGAATGTTCAGATTATATAGTACAGTGGCCTTACGTCTGGAAAGGACCTTGAAGGTTAACTAGTCCAGTGCCTGCATTTTACCGATGAGGAGACTGAGGCCCAGAAAGCTGAAATTACTTGCTCAAGGTCATAAAGTGGGAGAAGCTACAAGCTCCTCTGGGGGGCCTGGAGTGTATAATTTTTGTCTCCTCCTACATCAGTGCTGAGCACAGAGTCTGTGCTTATTCATTGCTTGTTGCTTGATTTGGAGGAAGACAGCAAGGCACATTTGAATTCCCTTTTCTCCTGAGTTCATGCCCATCTTACAGTTGGGAGAAATGATTTAGAAATAGAGGGTTAGTCCATCAGTCAATCAATATGTTTTTTATTAAGTACCTACTTTGTGCCTGTTATTGTGCTGGTCACTCGAGATACAAGTGGGCCCCTTCTTAAAATATTTTTAAATGCCTAAAATATAATATGTAAGATGACAAAGAAAACCATTTATATTGAAATGAAAATGTAATAATTTTTTTCCTGTTTAAGCTTACAAATCCCCAACTTCTATCCATGGGCCCATGGGAGTCTGTGGAACCCAGAGCAATAACCCCTGGTTTAGAACTTGCACAGTTTATTCCTGTGATTCCAGCAGTTCATACTGATCTGTGCCACCTTCTTCCCTCTGCAGAAGAATGTCTTCCAAGCAAGCCGCCTCTCCATTTGCCTGTGCAGCTGATGGAGAGGAAGCGATGACCCAGGATTTGTCCGCTCGGGAAAAAGAAGAGGGCAGTGACCAGCACGTGACCTCCCACCTGCCTCTTCACCCTATCATGCACAACAAACCTCACTCTGAGGAGCTACCAACTCTTGTCACCACCATTCAACAAGATGCTGACTGGGACAGTGTCATCTCAGCCCAGCACAGAATGGTAAGTCTGAGGCCAGGACATGTTTCCTCAAACCAGCCATGAGACATGAGTCTTTTAAGAAAAAGTGACAAATACTGGCCATTTTATACATAGCCTCATGCACATAGTTATTACAACACTGATAAGTGGTGAGGACCAGACAATGTTTGACAGGCAGATGGTTTGATATTTAACTGATGTGCAGGGCCAGGTTGACCTGTCAACAGCTTTTCACCAGTTCTGAAGGGCATGCTCATCTCCTTCCATGCACAGGGGGTGGGTAGACCCAGGAAGACCACAATATAAGTAAGTAATGGTCCAATGAAGTGCGGCTGTGGATTCATGTTGTGTAATCTCATTAAGTAATCCTATGTATGGGAATGAGGTCATATACAGAATAGATCTTTAGTGAGGAGATGCAGGTATTTATCATACTCTTCCATGGTCATATTTGATTTATAATGAAGCATCTCTAGCTCCTGTACCTGTGTATTAATTTAAAAGAGACACAGAAAGCTCCTGAGTATCATTCCATCAGGCTGGAGGAGTTTTGCCGGAGGCAGAACAACTGCAGATTCATGCCATATATCAACGGGCCTATCTGAGGCTGAACACCATCTCTAACTATTGAAACAGACACTATTAATTAATAGGGGAACATATTCATTACCACATTTAAATAGAAGATGTTCCCTTTTTAAATATTTGGAACTGACGGACACCTCCATACACTTCACTAGACTAGAAATTGTGATCCCCAATCTGTATTTTTGGTCTTCTCTTTTTTTTTTTTTTTTAAGAAATAAGGATACAGACTTTCCTTTTTAAATCTTAAGAAACAGAATAATTTAGAAAACCTTTGTTTCCTACCAATACCATAATAATAACTTGCTTTTGGATGATGCTTTAAGGTTTACAGAATACTTTTGTGCTGTGCCTCTAGAAGCAAATGAAATGATTCTGTTCGATAATAATTGCACCCACATTCAGTAACTTTGGGACCCACATGGCTCACATTTTCACAGACACAACTTAGCTGCTGGCACGCCCACGACTATGGCACAGTCAGCCAGGAGCAGGGCTAGTGACATCTTCATTTCACAGATGGGGTAATGGACCTTTTCTGAGCAAAGCTGAAGTCTTAAAGTGAATAGGAAACATTTTAATAGATATTCCCATAGGCAGACTCTCTTTCTCAGCTGTTCATGGTCAGGCACATGTAACTGGGAAGCAGAGGATATATATTTCTGCATAGGTTAGGCAGTTAGCTAGAAGGTACCTCATAGTGGATTGACCATCAGCAACATAGTCTCTTGGACTATCAGTTTCTTCATCGTAAAATGGACATAATAATATCTATGTGATATAATGGAAAAGTTCTAGAAAAATGTCATTTACCTTTATTAAGGGTGGGGAGGAGGGAAAGGCCAATGGGTCAGGACTCACACTCAGGTTCTCTTGACCGAGGCTCAGGCACAAGCTTTCTTAGTCATAGTACTCAGCTGAAAATTAGATGACTGGATCGTCAGATACCCACAAAGCAAGGGACAAAAGGCAGGACTCCAGTCACTGCTGTTCTCTTCCCTTCACCCTTAGGAGAATGTCTACACAGGTTGGACTCAACTGACTTCTGGGTGTCACTTGCATGTCCAGTTTAGGGGAGACCATTTCAAAACACTCCAACTTCTATCTATTTCTTACCTATAGTTGTTTCAAGGTTCTTTCAACTTCCTCTGCCTTGAAAGCTAATGAATTAAGAAATCATTGAGGTTGATCCCAGCCCTAAATGTGGTTTATACATATTTATAAGCTATAGATTCTGGAAGTTTACCTCAAATTGCTTTGAGAACATGTAGTGATGAGAGATAGAACTGCCAACCAGGGCCCCTTTCTCTCTTAGGGTCTGCCTTGCTTTAGGTCAGTGGCAAGTGCATCCCACTGGAAGGGACACAGGGAGGAGAGGGAGGGAGGGGGCCAGAAAGGGAAGCAGAGGGATGGTACCTTTGGGAACCTGAAAGAGATTTTGGAGATCATTTGTCCAGTTCTGTCGTTTTATAGATAATATAACTAAGACCTAGAGAAGATCAAAGTCATTTAAGTAGTATGAGGCAGCAGATGGAATGCTGGATAGTGTTCTGGGCCTGGAGTCAGGAAGTCTTGAATTCAAATCCAGCCTCAGACACTTATTAGCTGTGTGACTGTGGGCAAGTCACTTAACCTTTGTTTGCCTCAGTTTTCTCATCTGTAAAATGGAGATAATAATAGCACCCATCTCATAAGGTTGTTGTAAATATTGAATAATAAAAAAATGTAAAGTGCTTTTGTAGCTTTTAAATAGAATACTGATTTCTAATTCTTAGAACAGTAAAGGTTTGCCTCAGGCCATCTCTAAATTCAGAGTTCTTTCCTCTCCACCATGAAAGAAATGAAAAGAAGAAAGAAAAAGAGAAAGGAAAAGAAGTTTACAACTAGCAGAGGGCCATGGAGCCAGTGGATATTGAATATTCAAGGAATAATGAACTAAAATGATAAATGGTTACGTGTTCCCAGTGGATTGTGTTCTGAATTTGAGCTGCCTTTGGTTGACTTCTCATAAATCCCTCTTTTTCAGGATGGAACCTTCTAGATGGCAGGATAGGATGACCATTAGTTTTGTTGTCAGGAAGTCAAGTGTTGAAATAAAAAGAAATTTTACAAAAGTCCTGAGCAGGAAGTCTGTCTACTGGCAGATTGAGATGGGAGAAATACAAGGTTTTACTTCTTTAGTGAGAATTTGACTATCTCTGTTAGTCAAAAATGCTTTGCCACAGCTCAGAGTTCATCATCTTTGCTTTAGCAGGGGGCAGCCCCTGCTCTGGTCATTTATTTGCAGACTTTGGAAATACAGACTGTGTTGTGATTGGAAATTTTGGGAAAAATACATAAGAGATCAGCTATTTCCGAAATTTTTATCAAGCAAAATTTATAGTAATATAGACTACTTTAAAGCTATAAGTACATTATACATCATCATCCAGAAAAGCATATTGGCTAGAAATGTTTTCAAACTTTCCCTCCCTTTTGAGATCAAGCATTGCTTTCCACTGAGGCCTTTGCGAATTCTGAATGTCTGGAAGCCAAAATATTTTGTCTTAACTCCCACTCTATAGTATTTCCCAGCTGTGTACTTATATGGTGTAATAAAAGGATTTAACAAATGGGAAATAGCAGCTGCATTTGGAGATTCCCTTTGTGCTCCCATTTCATTTGATAGATGCAGCAATGTGTAACCAGTACAACGTCAGACCTGCAGTGACTTAAATTGCAGTCATCAGATCACCAGCCTGTTTGACTTTACTGTGGAGGGAAGAAGAAACAAGTTTCAGAGAGTGATCGAAAAGTGGCAGATAGGCTATTTTGTAGGGAGGGTGAGGGTAGAGCCAAGTAAAACCTTGGCTAGGCATTAATCTAATTCTGCCTAAAAATTGATGTGAAGTGTAAAGGTGAAATGAAACTCACAGTTCCTTTCTGTAGCAGTGCATGCCCTTAATCCTGGGGTTAGCTTATGTGAAATAATGGTATGGAGGGAGGAGCACTTTTTTTTAAAGATAGCTTTGGTAATGCTATTTTTACTAGTGCAGTATGCTTTATGTGATCCCCTGCGCTCATGGACAGTTAGAAGAGCAGGCACCAGTACTCTCTTATCTGCTATATTCAAGAAGAGTTTTGCTTTTAAAAATACAGACCATAGAAAATCTCTCTCTCTCTCTCTCTTTCTCTCTCTCTTTCTCTATCTTTCCCTCCCTCCCTCCTTTTTTTCTTTGCTTTTTCTCTTCCTTCCTTCCTTCCTTCCTTCCTTCCTTCCTTCCTTCCTTCCTTCCTTCCTTCCTTCCTTCCTTTTCCTTTTCCCTTTCCTCCCTCCCTCCCTTCCTCCCTCCCTATTATAAGGTAGATCTATGTTCACCTAAAGAGATAGTATGATGTCACAAAAGGAACTCTGGGTTCAAAACTAGGGTCTGCTCATTAAGATATACGTATGTTCTTATGTATGTTACTTTAGTTCTCTTGCCTTCCGTGTTGTCCTCTGTGAAATGGATCACACTAGAAGAAGCCTAAGATTTCTTCTAGCTCTAAATCCTCAAAAGGAAAGGGGTCAGGGAGGTGGCGAGAGCAATTCTGGTAATAATAGTGATGGTATTAAAGTCTCCTTCTTAGAAGAGAGCTCCCAAGCTGAAGCAGCACAGAGTTCAAAACAAAACAAAGCAGCATTGTTGTTTGCCCACCTTTGCCTTCATAGCACCCACTGTAACGGCCAAAAACTATATTTATTATAATAATGGTTGGCATTTGTATAGCACTTTAGGGTCTGCAAAGCAATTTGCACATGATCTCATCCGATCCTGCCAGTGACTCTGCGAAGTCGATGCTGTTGTCATCTTCTGTTTTACAGGTGAGGTCACTGAGGCTGAGAGAGGTTGCTCGGGGTTACAGAGCTAGCATGAGTCTGAGGAAAGATCAGAACTCAAGGCTGTTTTGATGTTAGAAGTCCAACTTCTGTCAGTCTGCTAGTCAACAAACATTTACATTAAGTACTACCATGTGCTGTTCCCTGTGAGCACTGGAGATACAAAGAAAGGCAAAGAGACCCTGCCCTTGAGAAGCTCACAATCTAATGGGGGCACAAACAAGCAACACGTAAGAAAAATAGGAAATAATGAATGGAGGGAATGCTAAACTAAGAGTATAGGGAAGGGCCACCTGTAGATGTCCTAGCTGCATTAAAAAACTGGTTTTGTTTTAGGAAAAACAAATGCCTTACCCTCTCTGGATCTGTCCACGTTCTCATCCGGGCCTTCCCCAGACCTCCTTCAGTTTGTCTGTTTCTAGGGAGTCTTGCAATGCAAATAGTTCATTGACAAGCTTCTTAGGCAGCAATATTCCCTGGATCCTTGCTCTGAGTACATCTTTATACTTAGATGGCCTTGATCAGAAGGAAAAAGAAAATGTAACTTTTGGGACACATTTTTAAATTTTTTCTTTTTTTAGTTTTCAACATTTTTTTAAAAAAGCATTCATTTGTATTTATTTATTTTAGTCAACATTCACTTCAACATTCACTTTTATAAGATTCTGAGTTCCAATTCTTTTCTCCCTCCCCCTCCCAAGACAGCAAACCATCTGATGTAGGTTGTGCACGTACAATCATATTAAACGTAGAAAATGCAGCTTTTGTCAGAGATGCCTTTGTGGTCTATTTGGAGAGACAGCAGCGCTCTGAGAAGGACAGCCAAAGAACACTTATTCAGAGCAATAACGTCTGCTGGTGCCTCTACAGGGAGGACAGACCAAATGACGAGTGCGTGGCAAGGAGGGCAGTGAAGTTGGGCAGGGTCTGTTGTGATGGGAAAAAGGGAAGACGATCAGTAGAGAGGAAGGGAAGCAGAGTTTACCTGGGAAGTGGCAACTGCAGGGAATGGCTGGAAATGAAGCAACAGCAAAGGAAAGAGGCAACTCTGGGAATCTGTTGAAGGTTAAGCCGGGAAGTTCTGATGAAGTAGACATCAGAGGAGATCACTGTGGTTGTCTGATCAGCAAAAAAAGGCATTTTAGGAAGATTAGTCTAGTAGTCATTGAGTTAGAGATGTTGCAGAGAGAAGGGCAGTGTCAAAAACCCAGAACTTTATTGGAATAATTCGGACACAAAGTTCCA
This sequence comes from Notamacropus eugenii, assembly GCF_028372415.1. Lineage (NCBI taxonomy): Eukaryota > Metazoa > Chordata > Mammalia > Diprotodontia > Macropodidae > Notamacropus > Notamacropus eugenii. The sequence goes on along the minus strand of NC_092877.1, from coordinate 39,615,565 downwards.
AGGACCTGAAATAATATGGAGGTTGCAGGAATGAAAAGAAAGGGGTGGATTTGTGAGACAAAGCAAAAAGACTCAGCAGTATTTCTTGGGTGGAAATAGGAGAGAAGGGGAAGGGACAGAGCTGGAAAAAACTGCAAGGTTGCTGGTGGTTGGTGGCAGTGTCATTTACTTGGATGGAGGAGTTGGGAAGAGATGATGGATCTCTCTCTGTGAGGGAGAGGAGGTGAGAGGTGGATGGAATGAAGAGTTTTCCTTTAAACATTCTGAATTTCAGTTATTGAGAAGAACATTCAGAGGGACATAAAGGTCAGAAGAGAGTATCATATCTATGGTAGCCAGAGCATCTATATCAGTGAGTATTGGTGGGATATAGGAAAATGTACTTTAAAGCCTTGGTGCTAATGTTTGTGGACCAAGATAAGGGATTCAATTAAATTAATCTCCCCTAAATGGCCCTTGTGCTTCCAGTCTGGATGAGATAGGGAGATCAAATCTCAAAAAAAAAAAAAAATCATTTTAACAAGCATTAATTAAACATCTATGTGCAGCTCAATGCATTTCTCCATCTGCAACCCCTTGCATTCCCTGATGTACAACCTCTGGACACAAAGCCCAAAGAAATATTCTCTGCCTTCAAGAAGCTTATGTTCTTTTTGGTGTGTGTGTGTGTGTGTGTGTGTGTGTGTGTGTGTGTGTGTGTGTGTGTCTGTGTGTGTGTGTGTGTCTGTGTGTGTGTGTGACACAAGATTTATCCACACAAAGACTCAAAGGCACCCAATTCTGCCTTTATTTGGTTTGCAATGACATCCTCAGTTACATCAGTATTAATCTCAGCCGAATCAATGAGCTTCATCACTGCTCCCCCCTCCCCCAACCTCATCGCCAGCATCAACATGATCAGACTGCCATGGCTAAGTTTTGACTTCTCTTAGTTTAAAAGCATTTTTGCACTGTAAATAAATGGTGCCAGTAATACCCTTTTGTTGCAATGGAGAGCAAGCAAAAGCAGGAGTGTTGACATACCTAATTAATTAAGAACTGTCGGGAACAATGCTTCTCTGCTTGCAAACAGAATCTACTCTCTGCCCCTCCTACTCAGTCCAGTCAAGTTGCTAATCAACTCCAAACTGTTTCATACAGTTCACTTGACAGAGTCCTAAAAAGACCGGAGTGGATTATGGACTGTTTCCTGGAATGGGACGCCTGTCACTCCATGATAATACAGTCCAAGGATTTTCAGTAAGGATGAAATCTTTTTCAGCCATGCCTTACTTTGTAGCAGTCTTTAAAAAAGATTTTTAATCTGGTGACCCTTTTTAAGAGTTTAAAAGCTCGACCTGTTGCCAGTTGTTAGCAAGGTTTAGTTATTTCCTTAGTACTCAAGTACAGTTGCTTTCTTTACCTTTTCTGGGGATTGTACCTGTGGCTTGAGGGGAGACATATCAGATTGCTGAATTCCCACTAGTTTAGCGCACATGGAGAGAGGGCCTGTCATGGTCCACAGCTGAGTCCAGGAACCATCCAAAGTTCATTTGACTCTTGACCCAGGTTTATCTTTCAAGGTACCTGATTGGTCCTTTGTGGCATTCGAGGGAATCCAGAGACCAGGTGAGTTTCAGACTTGCAAAGAGTTTAGTGGTTACATTTCCTCTCTGAAGAGTGTGTCTCCAAGCAGATGGGGAAGGTACAGAGGGAAGCTGGTGCTGACTTGGGCCAAAGCTAGGGTTAGGGGTGGAAATAAGGGGGAAGTGTTTGTCTGTCTGAAGTATGGCAGCCAATCCCCTGAAGAAGGCAAAGAGAGCTGCTTTTTGTTTCAGCAATCCCTGAGATTTTTATACACACACACACACACACACACACACACACACACACATACACACACACACACACACACACATACCCCCAGAGAGAGAGAGAGACAGACAGACAGACAGACAGATACAGAGACAGAGAGAGATGCACACTCAATCTACCCTTCCACCCCTGCCAAAAGCTTTAAATTGTTTCTAGCACATGGCAGCCTCAGTTTTGGATCTTGGTTAGCAATTGAGGTGACAAAAATTTATTTCATTTGAAATCAATGTAAAAAGCATTTATTATTTGCATGACAACCAGCAAGATAGTGTATTTGTGTAGATAACTAAATAACCAATTAGAGTTGTTTAGTGCTCATAAATTAATCACTTGTATTTTCACATGGCTAGCTTGTGGCTGTTCTAAAAAAACTCTCCAAGTCTGTAAGGTGTTTTAAATTTTTTAAAAAAAGATTCAAATGCCCATTATTTTAATGGAGCTGGTAGACATAGGAAGGCCCTCCCCCTCCCCCTCACTCCCTACCTCCACTTCAGGTACACTTTCTTATCACAAATGTTTCAGTCACTTTGCCATTAATTTTACTTTAACAGACCACTTTTGTTTATTTACTTAGTAATATATTTTATTTTTTTTGGGTGGGGGAGCTAAGAGGCTCAGTGGATACAACACTGGACTTGGAATCAATCAGGAATACTCATCTTCCTGAGTTCAAATATGGCCTCAGATGCTTGTGAACTGAGTGACTGTGCAAGTCACTTTACCAACCTGTTTGCCTCAGTTTTTTCATCCGTAAAACGAGCTGCAGAAGGAAATGGCAAGCCAGGCTAGGATCGTTGTTATGAAGAGTCAGACATGACTGAAATGATACAAAAATAACGTTTATTTTTATTCTCTTGGTTTATTTTTATTTTTGTTTTGTTTTGTTTTTATTCTGAACTTCACAAACAACAAAATGGGCACCTTCATATTCCTAGGGTAACAGAAGTAGAGGATTGCGCGTGAAATTGTGTAACACTATTGTACACAAGTTGCTTTTCTTTTTGAGTATATAGTAAATTCCACCTGTAGCTTTCACAGCTGTCCTGTGAAACAGGTCAGTTTTCACAAAGGTACTTGGGGAAAAGTTTTCTTCTTCTTCTTCCTCCTCCTCCTCCTCTTTTCTGGGATATTGGCGATGTTGCCTTCCAAAGTAGAAAGAACATGCTCTTGGATCATTTGGCTTTTTGTTTTTTCTTCTTGGGCAAGGAGGAATCAGGTATGCAGGCTGATTAACACACTCCAGTCATTAACATGTGATTATGTGGGCTGCATATTGAGCACCTGCCAAAAGATAAAATCCAGCACTTTGCTAGATCTGGGCAAGGACTTTTTGCATTTCTTTTGTACTTTGACAGCTCAAGGAAAATCAGACCTTAGTATCTTTGTTCAGTGTAATAAAATTGTGTACACAAAATGTCTTCAAGGAGACAGGGGAGATGAGGTGCCAGGTTTGTTTTTATTTTAATCGTCTGGGCTGTATAAGATCCAGTGGTTGGGGCTAGCAGAGCACTGAATGTAATGTGAATCTCTTAATGTACTATATTACTGACATTCGCTTACAGCCTACAACATTCCTGCATGTTTATAAGGATTATCTGTGCTGGGATTCAGCCAATATTCTTCTCATTTGCTCTGGTTTTATGTGATACCTTTATGTCTCATAAAAGTCTTGTTTCTCTTTCATTCTTCCCAGTGCTGCTGGTATACGCTCTGTTTACAGAACACATGAGCAATGCTGACTTTGCTGACCTCTGCTTTTGCCCACTGGCATTCTGCAGTCACGGCTACAAGGCCAAAGTATGGCTTGTGATATATGGGGTATCCAGTTCTTTTAAGAAGGGTCACTTCTTGCTAATTGTTTAGAAATGTATAGTTGCATATGATTCATTGAATTATATAAACTTTCTACAGTTAGAAGGGACCTTTGACACCACCTAGTCCAGTCCCCTCTTTTTGCAGAGAAACTCAAAGCCTAGTGAGGTGAAGAGACTTGTCTAAGGTCATACTGTCTGTGGCAGAACCAGAATCAATTCCAGGTTTCTTGAGCACTATGTAATTTCCTAGTGCTGGCCTTCCACTATGTATACCATGATCCCACCAGGGTTTGATGGGAGCTGAGCCTTTGGGCCTAGTAAAACTGAAACATACCCAGTCCACTCAAGCTTTGTTTCTTATGACTGGTGCAGTCCACCCAAAAAAGTAAAAGGCTCTTTTTAAAAAAAAGTATGCTTATAAATCCAAATAACCCTCTGTTTACTTCATTAAAAAAAAATCTCAAAGCTTAAACCATTTTATGGTTATAGCTGCACGCTATATCTCTGTTGGGTTTGAGGTGTTTCTGAAGAATGTATTCTGTAACATAGCAATGTGGTTTGCCAGGCATCTCAGCAACATTTTGGTGAGGGAGTGTTCCATAGTCACTGAAGAGTAACGGTGGCACAGTCTTAAACTTTTCCCTGTAGGAGGTCTATAGAAGGTGTGAAAACTATTGTTTTTATGAAAACATTTGTATAGGCTATTCAAGAAATAGATTCAAGTCTGTGGACAGGCAGTTGGCCCTAGTAAAAGAGGGGTTCTTCACCTCCTTCGTGTTGTGGATTTTATCCCTTTGGCTGGTTGTAATTTTTAAAATGCATAAAATAAAATATATGGCATTACAAGGGAAACCAAGTCTGTTGACAGGAAGATTGTGAGATACCATGTGATCCAGCAGTAACTGAAATAAAACCAGTAATTTAAAAGTAGTGAGAAACCTAAATGATACTTCGAGATGTCTTAATTATAATATGAAAATATCTGTAATATCTATTGGTAACATCACAAATAATGTAACTTTTGCTGTGGTTTGTCAGCCTGCACTCAAAACTAGAGGAAATGCTAAACTTTCATTAGAGGTTAGTGAAAATAAAGATCTATTTATTTTTCCCTACCCTAGTTCACAGACCTTCTGTATGTGGATCCCAGGTGAAGACTGGAAAAGGTTGGGAACTAGGAGGCCGGAATTCAAATTTGAAGTTAGGGAACCTGGCTGTGTGACCTTGTGCAAATCATCATAAGCTTTCATTTTTATCATCTGTAAAAATGAAAGTTTGGATTAGATGATCCCTAAGGTCCTTTCTAGCTTCAAACTCAATGAACCATGTGCTCTAGATATCAAGGCACCTTCCAGCTCTAACGTTCTATGTTCTTATGTTCTAAGGTTCCTTCTAGTTATTTGGGGGTCAGATCGGGAGCAGAGAGCAACAGGGAATGGGGGAAGAAGGCAGCATGTCGCTTTGAGGATCAGAATTGGAGACTGTTTGCCACCTTAAAACCTCTTTCCATTTTTGGCATGAAAGGGGCTGTTTGTAATAAAGGTGACTTTAACATAATGAACCTTCCATCATTCACTCAAAGTCCCAGATGATCAGGTTGAAAGGGCCCTCTCTGATTATTGAGTCAAGCCACCTGCATCAAGCAGGAGAGACCCTCCTCTGTTCCTTCCATGAACATATCTAATCTTACTTGAACGACTCTAATGAATGTGCCTTAATTACCTTGATATGCAAATTATCCCACTGTTTGATTGTCTTCAGCCTGCAAAAGTTTTTTCCTGCTTTCCAAGATAAATGTAACCTTTTTAAAGAAGAAAAAACTTTAGTCTATTATTCCTTGTGTTAACACAGCTTTAAAGAGGAAGGGGGAGGGGAGATAGTTATTCTTTAGTGTATTCTCCTTGTTAGTGTTATTTTGGTATTACCACATTCCCACGACCCCACTAGCTTTTTTTTTTTTCTTTTCTTCCAAAGCAATACAAATTGAGTTCCATTAATATCCCTGGGTAAGTCATATTCTAAACTCCAAAGTACATATTAGAAACCTTTGCTAATAAACTTTTACAATCAGGTAGAAATGAGAAATGAACATTTATGTGTTACATTTGTCCCTGTTTCATTAGTGCCCTGGAAAATGGGAACTCTTATTTAATAAAGTGATTGCAAATGATTCTGTAAACATTTGTTTTCATCACAGGATAACTCAAATCTGGTTCTAAGCACCAGCATGCTTCTAGAACCTGAATAAACCTCTCTTTAATTCACAACTTTCTCAAGGATAAGTCCTATTTGAGGTACAGACAGAATGCCTTAGAGAGAATTTCATTTACCTTGAGGAAGGAAGATCAGCTATCATGTTTTTATGACAACTCTTTGCATATATGACTTTTTTTGTTCTAGATATAACTTCCTTATTTTTTCCTGCTTACTGGGATAGCTGGGATGAGCAGATGTAAACTTGTGAATGAAGTGGGTTATTGCTCTTAAATTCTGTATTGAAACATAGTCCACAATTGTATCCTCTGTGTGCGTGTCTCTCATATTTATGTGTCTACCTCTCTCTCTGTGTGCGTCTATGTGTCTGCTTGCCTACCTATCCATCACCTTTATATCCTGGTATGTCTTTTTCTTAAGCCTTCCCTAGTATAGCTTATGCCTTTATCTTTTATCATGCCCTGATCTTGTCTTATGTCACTGTGACTGATTTGTCTTTCTAATTTTTTTTTTTTTGCTATAAAGTTTAGTATTAGATATTTCCCAAAATAGTTTAGGTAACTTTCCTTGGGAAATAATGTGTATGAGGCCAGGGGTGGCTCTGCCCTGCCAGGCATTTAAAAGTCAGATTACTAGCCAAAATTCTCTAGGCTTGCCAACATTTTGTGTTGCCTTTTGATGTGACTGCACAGTTAACTCACCAGGCATGGGAGGTGAAGAAAGGATGGCAAACTTAGGTACTCTTTCTCCCCCTGTCCCCAACCTTGGGTTCTATTTTCCTGTCCAGTTTTCTTCCTTTTCTGTTTTTAAGCAATCTGGAATCCTTGCTAGCAAACTTACAAAAGGAATCATTTGCTGTTTCTTTGAACTGGGATCCATGTAGGTTTAGATCAGAACAATAAGAAATGTAATATAAAATTTACTGGGAAAAGAATTTCCAGTTAAACTCATCATTGTCATTAAACCTATTGGAAGCAGTGCAAAGCTTCTTGCTGAAGATGTTCTTGTAGAAGGGTAAAGAATAACCAGATGCATGAGAGAAAGGGAAGTTTGTGAATCTGTCTGGGTGGCCTTGAGGACCCAGGGCAAGTGGCTTGCATTCAGAGAGGTGCCCTTTTCAACTGCCCCAGTGCATTATTGAGAAAGAACTTGCCTGTTCATCCAGCTCCTAAATAGCAACACATGACTTTGGCAAACCTACAGTGGGTTCTGGGAGTGTTTCATGTCAAAATTTGAGATGGAAGGATGTGTCCAGAGTTAAAACACATTAGCTGCCTTGCCTAGGCTTACTAATTGTTATAAAAGAACTGACATATAACTGAAAACTACCTAGGTGGGCAAGAGAAAGAGAGATAGCAAGACTGAACCCTGGGGCAAGTGGAGCCCTCAAAGCAGAAGTCTGAAGTACCCGGAGCAATCACCAAATCAGAAACAGTTTGGAAGGACTTCTGCTCCTTTCCAATCCCTCCTCTCTTACCTTTAACTGTGAACTTCTATTCTTCTCTTTGGGTTGAAATAGACTGTCTTGGGTTAGTTGGAATAGATTGTCTTCAACTAGACTCTTTTGCAAAATGAGAACATTAAACTCTAGAGTTTCAGTCAGTGTGATGATCTAAGTCAGATGGCCCTAGCTATTTCATTATAGTTTCAATGTTTAGCAGTAACAATGAATATTTGTTGAGTATTATTGAATGTTGAATACACAACTTATTCAGGTGGAGTCCAGTAAGTTTATGATGAACTGAGGGATAAATGGCAAGGTCCAAACATTTGTAGAGATTTTTGCGGGGTAGTGTAAAAGTGAGGGGAGGGAAGGTATCCTTCCAGATACTTCCAGGTGTGAAAAACTTGTAATGCAGGTGGATAACTCATCAGCAAATCTTATAGTCTTTGAGACTTGCTTAGGGGTTCCTGAGACTTACCCATGATGGATCACATGCTGTCAGAGACAGGTGACATACTGCACTTGATACCAAAGATTTTGCCCTAAAACCTCACTCTAGTTCTACTCATTTTGAGAAGGAACACAGTAGGTATATGTGTGTGTAAACACACATACATGCATACATATACACATACATGTGCACACAACACACACATATACATGTGTGTGTATGTATGCATGTATGTATGTATTCACGTATATATAATGTGCCAAGTGCACTCAGGCACAATCTAATGCCTCAAAAACAATTTTGATTTTTTTTTGAGGGTTTTTTTTTTTTCTTGGATCTCCCTAGCTTTCCCAGGGTAGAAGTGCCATGATCACCCATAGACTTGATGCAAAATCTTTGACCCGCTCCAGAGGCTAATTCTCCCCTTCTCAGGCAGCCTGGTGACCCTCTGTCCCTGAGACCTCACTATATTGGCACTAGACTTAATGTGGACACCTAAATAAACTCAGCTCTCCTGCAGTTCAGAACTCTGGAGTTCAAGTTCTTACCAGTTTGTCCAGTTAGCAGAGACCATAGGCATGTGTTACCACACCCAGTTTTAAGTTTATATTTCTAAAGGAATATTGAGGTGAGTTAAAAAGTTTAGTTTTAGCTTCTTTAGTTTAGTGAGTAAAAGTAACATTCTTTATGATTGTGTACTCAGTAAATGTTCATCTTGAAATGAAATTCCCTGAATACACAACCTAATGAAAGGTACTGTGGTCTTCTATTCATGAAACATATCCAGAAAGATTGTCTCTAAATTGCCAAAAGACTATCAATTTTTTTCTCTATGTCAGGGACTGTTGGAATCACAGGCTCATAGATTTTACATTGAAAGGGAACTCAGAGACAGCAGCTAATTCAAGACCCTCATTTTACAGTATTCATAAGGGACTTGTAATGTGGACTAATATGATAAACATTGTAGCAGAACTCTGGGATACATTATGATCTGTTGTTGTGCCTTCATTTTTGAAGAGGACCAAGGACATTGTGTAAATTGGATTTAAAGGAAATAGAGCTGTATGACCCTGAGCAAGTCACTTAACTCTGTTTGCCTCAGTTTTCTCACCTATAAAATTAGCTATAGAAGGAAAAGGCCAGTGTCTTTGCCAAGAAAATAACAAATCGGGTCATGAAGAGTCAGATACGACTTAGTAACAACAATATGGCCTATTGATTTTGCCCCGAAGAAGGGCATATAGATTGGGCCTGTCCTCTAGAAGGGGGAGTCAGTACATAAAGGGGAGCTGAAGCGTCAGAGAAGGGCTGGGAGTGATGGTGGCAGTGGCAGCACCATGTGGAATTGCCCTACAAGTGAAGTGGACATCTGAATCTGGGCAAAGTAAGGCCAAATGGGGCCTATGGGAGCTCAGGGTGTTCCAGGGATGGAGTCTGCCCTCTCCCCCAAACCTGGCACCTCTCCCTCCTGAGGGACTTAGAGAAACCACCCGCCTGCAGTGCTTTTTCTCTTTATCTCCATATAAAGTCTTCTTTGACTTCCTTCAAGTCCCAGGTAAAACCTCGCCTTCTGCAGGAACACTTTCCAACCTTTCAATTCTAGTGTCTTCTCTCTGTTGATTACCTCCAGTTTATCCTCTTCGTAACTTGTTTGTGCATAATTTTATTTTACATGTTGTCTCCTCTGTTAGGCTGTGAGTTCCTTGAAGGTAGGAACCGCCTTAGCCTTTCTTTGTGTCCCCGGCACTTAGCACATAGTAAGTGCTTACTAAATGCTTATTGCTTATTACTAATTAACTAATGGCCCAAGTAGAAATGCCTTGGTAAGTGCAAGGAACAACCACATATTTACTGTATTTCTTTCCTATTTCCCTTCATCATATGTCAGTTTGGCTACTATACTACTTTTGATCTCACAATATTTCCTTTCTTTTGTGTCAAAAATTTTTTGAAAATTTTTTTTTTAATCTCTCTTTCCTTATAACACCAGGAATCCTGACATTCTAATCTATTCATGCATACATACCCACCAATTAAGTTAAAACTGGGTACAGTTCTACCCTTGGTTGTTCTAGGGAAGAGAGAACCCTTTGTGGTGATATAGCAGCAGATACACTGATCTGACTATTAACTTCTTGCTAACAGTTAGGAAACCTAGACAGGTGAAGTAAGGCTATTTGAGTTGTGAGAAAGGTATATAGACCAAGTGTTTTCTATTAGATGCTAATTCGAATTAGAAGAAATCAAACATTTCAGTTTTGCAATTAGAAAACAATACTTTTACCTGGAAGAATCTGTTGTCAGTTTGACACAAACCCAATATTTTATACTCACGTGGGCCTTTTGCCAATGTAAACCATCTCATGCAAATACGAAGCAGGCACTTTCACTTCTGAGAAAGCTGTTTAGATATGTGCTAGAGACTTATTTTTCTAGAAGATCACAAGGTTAAGGAATCCACGATAGCAGCAAATTCTTGAATGGATGTTGGATCCTAAATCCACCCCATTTCTTCTCTTTCAGTCACTCAGCGGGGATCTATTATCTCCATTGTCTGAGTTGTTGTTAGAGGCTTTCTTAGGAAGATTTGTGAATGTCCTTGCCTGTAAGGTGTAATGGGGGATTACACCTTTTTGTTTAGTCCTAGGGGGAGGAAGATGGAGGTATTGGTGGAAATTGCATAAGGGCAAATTTTGGCTTCATGAAAGAAAGACATCTAACAAATACTGCTGTTCCAAAGTAGAATGCCTTGCTTTGGGCATAGCGAGTTCTTCAAGTGGAGGTCTTCATGAGAAAGCTTGAGGAGCACATTTTGTGCTTTGTAGTACTATATATGTGCTTGCTTCCACCAAATACTTCTCCAAGGTCTTGCCATGGCTGAGAGCTGACTCTGGGCTTGCCAAAGTCTGTCAGCGTCAGAGCAGAAGCTGAAAAAATTCTGAGTGCAGGTTTAGAGATGGAGAGACAATCCCACGAGAGTGGCTACTAAGTAAAGAATTTTTCCAGCCCTGGAAGTCAGTTAATTCATTAAACTACCTATTAAGGGGCTGGGAGACGAGAGAGCGAGAGGGAGAGAGAGAGAGAGAGAGAGAGAGAGAGAGAGAGAGAGAGAGAGAGAGAGAGAGAGAGAGAGAGAGAGAGAGAGAGAGAGAGGAGAGAGAGAGAGAGAGAGACAGAGAGAGACAGAGACAGAGAGAGACAGAGAGAGGAGAGAGAGAGAGAGAGAGAGAGAGAGAGAGAGAGAGAGAGAGAGAGAGAGAGAGGAGGGAGAGAGAGAGGAGGGAGAGAGACAGAGAGACAGAGAGAGAGAGAGAGACAGAGAGAGAGAGAGAGAGAGAGAGAGAGAGAGAGAGAGAGAGAGAGAGAGAGAGAGAGAGAGAGAGAGACAGACAGAGAGACAGACAGAGAGACAGACAGAGAGAGAGACAGACAGAGAGAGAGAGAAACTATGATGTTTGGGCGGAGGTAGTACTCACACTGATGAAATCACAGGTCCTTAAGGTTCTGATGGAAATGGTGAATTGAACTGATTTGAAGGAAGAATTTTCTTGACTTCTTTACCTACATTTTACATATATAAGTTGTATGTAATTAACTCCACCTGATTTCTGAGGGAAATGTTCTTCTGAACTCTCTTCCCAACTCATTCTGGGCTTCCCTTTGGGCCGGGGATGATTTTTACTCCCTGTGTCTAGCTCTTATTATTAAAAATAAACAATAACAACGAAACTTCCTGTCAGATTTGGGGAGTGGGAAATTGAGTGGGGGTGGGGGGGGGCAGAATTAGATAAGGAGGGAAAACAAATTCAGAATCAAATTCCCTACAACCAAACTCCTTATTCTGGGCCCTCTGGGCTCTGCCTTTGTGATAGCCACATTCTTGGCCGTTTAATATAGTGGCTGTTTTATTATCCTCACCATTTCACAAGAGAGTTCAGAAGAAGAGAGATAATCTCCCTTATGTTCCATCTGATATCACAGTGAGCTACATCCTTTTCCATGATGAAAATTCTCCCAATTATCTCCATGTTTCAGTGGTACGACATGCTTTCTTCATTGCCTTGCTTTGGAGAAATGTCTTAAAGTTCACAATGGCCAGGTGTGGTATAATCCATCACTAGGAGACATCTATCTTGTTATAATTGTTGTGTCAGAGCATCAGAACCAATCAACAAATCAATCAATAAGTATTTGTGGCTTATAATCCCTGCTACTGGGCCTGGCTGACATGGATGACTCCACCCAAGTTTGGGGGTTCTGAAATAAGGCTAAAGCTGATCAGGTTTTCACAGTAAGTCTGACACTTAATATGGTGAACTCCCAGGAATGGAGAATGATTAGACTGTCTAAAGAGGCATAGTCTGTCCAAGACTGGAAAAACAAAGCAAGTTAAAACTTCCATACCAATGAGCACTGGAATTGGGCCTGTGAGTGGCTACTGTATTTCCAGCCTGGGTAAAATAGGGAGGCCTATTCTCAAAAAAGAAAAAAAAAATCATTAAGAATCTAATGAAACCAATAACTGATGGATTCCAGGACCTTTGATACAAGGCATTGTCAAAGATATCACTAACCCTGTGATATTTGAAACTGTATGGTTCAGTAGATAGACCACTTGAACTTGGACAAGTCACTTAACTACTGCTTGCCTCAGTTTCCTCATCTGTAAAATGCTGATAATAATAGCATTTACTTTTAAGGGTGTTTGTGAGGAAAGAATGAGATAATATTTGTAAAAAGCTTTGCAAACCCCAAAGCACTGTATATGTCTATTAGTATTGGTGATAAAACATAGCTATGCATGCAGCCAGTGGAATACAAAACCCAGGGGAACACCCCAGAAAAAACCACCCGGGGAACCAGAACCACACTGCTGTACCATGAAGTGGTCTCACTAGCTCTTTTGCTCTCCCTTCTCCTAATACAATCAATTATAGTCCCTGTGTAAGTGTCACTTTAGGGAAAAAAAAAAACAGTGAAGAGGCCTGAGCTTTCTCTACTTTTAACTACTGCTTACAGATGGTGAGGAGAGGGGGACGTGAGGGAGCTGGTGTCCTTATGAGGGCTTTTGGCAGCAGCTGATCTTATGCCCCATACGGTCAACAATCCTGCCATGGATGTTTAGCAAACAATCTTGACTTTTATCTCTTCATTTTAGTTGAAAGGCAATGTTCCCTGTCAAAACTAAAACAAAACAAATGAAATGATAAGTTCACCTGTCCATTGTAACAGATAAGAATTCCATTAGCTTTTGTTCTTAAAGGTCTAGTGCTAACTATAATCTAGAAGGTAAAAAAGTTAGGAGCAAGGATTTTTGCTTCCTACCCCCACCTGCCCAACTTCACTTAAGGAACCCTTGAGTAGCTTGGGTGGACTTAAGAGACCAGCCACTTTCACTGTGTCAACTCATTGTGATGATACCTTGCTCACATTTTGTGACTGGGTCTGGTGGTTTTCCCTTTGGGAGAAGCCATATCTTTTCAGTCAAATGCCCTCTGGCCTCAAGAAGAAAATGATGTGGCATCCTGAACAGGTGGAATAACCTACTGACGATGTTGGTCAATGTCAGCTAGTGCTAATTGTTAGTTCTTTGAGTTTGCATGTCCTTTTATGTGTCGTCTTTGTGTCTTGGGTTAGGATTGACTGGAGAGCCTGTCTTTAGGGTCCTTCAGGAAGGGTAATCTTCAGGGTCTCACTACTTCAGCTGGGATTAAACTCTTTGATCCTTTATTTTTATCTCAGTGTTATTTGATTTACTAACCATAACATGAGAATGCCTTGCCTTTGAATGCCATACCTTTGAAATGGTGTGGGTGGGCATTAACTATATTGGTCCTGGAGAGTAGATTGTGGCACCTGTCACATTCGTCTCAGCAGAGAGGTTAGGGAAAGAAGGGGGAAGGTAGAAGACCAAAGTTGGAGCTTTCAGGCATTTTCAAGTACAATCGCAGTAGCAGGTATTTTCGTTTAGCTACTTTTCTGTGTTTAAAGAAAGTCCCACTTTATATTGGGGTGATGTGGTATATCCAAAAACAATGATGATGATGATGATAACTAGCATTCATATATTTTTAAGGTTTGCAAAGAGCTTTACAAGACAAAAGACAGCAATAAATTTTAATTTAAAATAGGAATAGGGTCTAAACCTATTATTACATCTATGTAGGAACTTCCAAATTGACACTTCATTTGCAGATTTGTCTTACAACAGTTATTTTTAAAAAAGGAGTATTTGTGCAGATGATGATTGTCAACCTGGGTGAACTTCAGCTCATAAATCTATTATAAGCCAAAATGTCTTTGGAATATCTGCCACTGAATGCTTGTGCATTGGTGGTTGGTCGGTTGTTGTCCTTTGTTCTCGAAGAGGACCAAAATGACATCACTATGCTAGAGTCAAATTACAGTGTATCCGGCTATGGCTGATCACCCCAATATGAGCTCAGAATGTTCTAGCACAATTCAGGCACTAATAGTCCATGTGAACTTTTGGATTGGATAATCTAACTTTGTGCATCTTGCATTTCTTTTGAGCTACTTCAGTTTTGCTCTGCTCACAGTACCTTCTCTGATTGGGGCATGTCCTGCTGAGCAGTCCTGTGCTAGTGTCTCCCATGTCACACAACCAGTTCCAAAGTTCTTAAGACAAACCTTGAGAAGTTCCAAAGGGAAGAAAAGAATCCTATGCTGAATTCTTTCTTTCATTAAAGTATCATTCTGATGAAAAGGGAGAATCATCCTACCAACATATCAGCTATAATAATTTCTTCTCTCTCTCCGCCATCTATATCTCATTTCATCCACCCACCCACCCATCCATCCATCCATCCATCCATCCATCCATCCATCCATCCATCCAGACAAGAAAAAAACAGACCTGAGATCTCCTCAGTGATCGGAGTTTTTTATGAAGAGCTTCCTTCTCCAAAGAGCATCAGCTATTTCTCTGCCTCTAGTCTTACAGAGATGTCTGAGTCCACTGAGAGGTTAAGTGACCTGCTTGATGCCTATTATTTTTATCAGTGGACCCAAGTCTTCCTGACCTTATGCCCGGCTGCTTTTCAGGAATAATAACTCACATTTATGTAAACTTTTAGGGCCAAACATTTCCTCACAGTGGCCTGATGAGACAGTAAAAGAATTGTTATCTCCATTTTACAGGTATGGAAACTGAGACCTAAGTTAAGTGACTTGTTCAAAGTCACACACTTTGCAAGTGATTGAACTAGGATTCGCTGAAACCCAAGCTCTCCAGTTTTAAATCTAGCATTCTTTCTTCCATACTCTGCTAAATTTTGATATAAGCCAGATTATAAGGAGTCCTTTACCACCTGAGTGTAATGGAGGTAGCTGAGTCAGTAGGCAGTGCAGGGGTTATTGGGCATGTTTCCCCGTTGCCATTGAATTATGTCTCCTTTGGAGGTTCTTTTTTGGGGAATGTACCAAACTGCTTCATGGTGTATGCAGTAAGGTAGCAGAACCTGTGCCTAGGTAGAAATAGTTTCCTCCTTCTCTTCTGTTCCTCCTTCCTTTATCATTTCTTCCTTCCTTTATTCCTGTGGCTCCTATCCCAGTGTCTCTCCTCTCAGCATTACTAGGTTCAAGTGAGATAGACATCGAGCTAATGATTAGCTTCATATGCTGCATCTGATTTCCTGGGAACTTTTCACACTAAAGAGATCTATGCAACCTTGGGCAAGTCAATCAACCCCTCCAAGCCTCAGTGTTCTCTTTTGTCAATTGTGGGAGGGGGGCGGGGACCAATGCCTACTCTCTAAGGTCTCTACTATGTCAAAGAGAACACACAGAGACACTAATGATAAGAATCGGCAAAAGAGAATGACTGTTGCTAAATTGTACTTGCTTCTAACTACCAGTCCTGAATTGGAAAAACAAAGAAACAAACCTTTCCTTCCTGTCTGTGAGTTGTTTGTCAATTTCTTTGTAAGCTTTGTACCCTCAGTGTTCAGCTGATGGACCCGCCCTCCTACCTGTTTAGTAACTCATTTGTACTTCTGTCCTATGAAGTAATTCCTGTGTCAATATTTCTGTGATAAATTTGCCCTTTGGTAAAGGATGCGAACATCTACAATCATAGATTTAGAAATGAAGAGACCTTAGAGGTCATAAGTCCTGTGTTCTAGTACATGGTATATGTTTTGGGTTGGGGGGTGGTGGTAGAGGTGGTGCAGTTTTTGTTATTTAGGGCAGACTCATGACAGGAAAATCATTCTAATAGAATTTAAAGTCTCTCTTACACATTCTCCCCTCCTAGAAATGTTCATGAACTCTTAAATATGTTATGCTCTTATTAAATTTCTTTATTGGTACTAAATGTAGGGGATAAATGTTTTGTGATCTACACATGTCTGAAACGATGGAAAGACCTTAGCCAATAGGCATAGCTTAAAAAGTCTGACCTTCCCAACCCCGATAATTATTCACTGGATCTGAAACATTCTGTACAGAAGGGTGCAAAATGAGTAGGAAGTTGCAATGCCTGTTTCAAAACTAGGTTTACGCAACTTTGAACCTGATTTACAATTTTGAAAATACATCCAGGTTGTATCTGTAGCTGCAGGTAAATTTCTTTGACACTTGCCTCTTTATTACTTTATCTATTATTTAGGAAAAGAAATAAAATGGACACATTATTTAGCTTGCTCAGTATTTGTAATGTTAGCAGCTACATGTTTTCATACCGTGGGCTTGAATTTATCCTAAAGCAAGTGGGCTAGCCCAGCATCCTAATTTTTTTTTTATTGCTTTCTTGCAGGAATCAGAGAATACTAAGTTATGTTCCCTCTATTCCTTCCGAAATACCTCTACCTCACCACACAAGCCTGACGACGGAGGTCGGGACCGAGAGATAATGACCAGTGTCACTTTTGGAACGCCAGAGCGCCGCAAAGGGAG
The DNA here is from genome assembly GCF_028372415.1 of Notamacropus eugenii. NCBI lineage: Eukaryota > Metazoa > Chordata > Mammalia > Diprotodontia > Macropodidae > Notamacropus > Notamacropus eugenii. The sequence continues at coordinate 39,598,869 of NC_092877.1, read as the reverse complement.
CTTGGCAGATGTAGTGGACACATTGAAACAGAAGAAGTTGGAAGAGATGACCCGGACTGAGCAGGAGGGTATGTATGGAATAAGACTGGGACAGCTTCTTCTTTCTTTTTTTTCTTCTTCTGAAGATTCCAGGCCTTAAAAAAATGTGTGGGATTTCAAGAGCCAGAGAAGTGCATAATTGGCAATAGCTGGGGGAAAAAAAAAGTTATTCAGAGGTTACCATGGTGATGGCAGATTGTGATCCATTAGGAGTGTTAAGCAGATAGCTCTGTTTTTCAAAAACTTTCTGCTTTTTTACATTGTGCTTATGATAACAAAGTGAGAGCTTAAAGCCCCACCCTTTAAAAAAGTTACTTTGGAAAGTTTTCTGGCTGAAATTTTTTTTCTTTTTTTCCCATTTATATCTCTTTTTTAATAGTTTTATTTCGGGGAAAAATCAGATTTTAAAAAAATCAAATAAAAACTCAACAAATTGATTTATCTTCATCCCAGGAATTCCTTATTTTAGTTACCTCCAACTTTGATAATTTTTAAGTGCTGGCATGTCTTAGAAAAATTCCTCATTCACTGAAGGGTCCACTCAGTTCTAACCTAATTAATCTTTGAGGTTCAGAGGATCAAATGACTCTAATCAGCCTTTGCAGAATCACAGAATTTTAGAATTAGATGAGAGTAATTTAAAAAAAAAAATGATCCAACTAGAAAACAAACATGGGCATCTTTGTTCTGTATAATATACCAATATACTGGCCACTGGCAATATGGCATAGTAGATAAAGCAATAACTGTATTTGGAGTTAGAAGATGTAGGTTCACATCCCAACTGGACTAACTACTCCCTCTGTCATCTTTGAGGAAGTCACATGACCTTTCTTGGTCTTAATGTTTTTATTTGTAAAAAGAGGGAGAGTTTGGATCATAAAATCACTAAGGTCTTTTCCAAATCCTATGAAACCCAGGAAGCTTCTTGAAAGCAGCAACTGTTCTTTGTTTTGTCTATTTTTACTGTTTAGCACTGTGTTTTGCATGTTGGATATGATATATTGGATGATAGGATACAATCTTAATTCTGTAATGTCTGCTTTCAAGTATTGAAAGAATCTAGTACAGGATAATAAACAGCTTTGGAATTATTGCTGGTTATTTACGTGCAGTATAGAGAAAACCTTATTTATCCATCCTTTCCCAATGATAATTCTATGTAAGGGAATTTTGCAGAACCTTACCCCTTTCAGTGCCCAACTTTGAACCAAATTTTAACATTTTTTTGGTGGATATCTTTCTAAAATGTGTCCCATACTCCTTTGCCTTAATAAGTCATTAATATTGAACCTAAATCTAATCCTTTCTTGGCAACTCAGGGTCATTCTTCTAAGTTGTTGTTTGTCCTTCATTCTTGAAGAGGACCATGACATCATGGAGGTGATGCCATGGCTTGCAAGTGAATGTGTCTCCTTGTAAGTATCAGTTATTGGACTGGCCTGCAGTGCAGTGAGACCTCCAGGGGTGAGTGAGGTGTGGGGGTCTGTTTACTCTTCCACTAAATGGCCTCAGATGGTTGGGCTGTCATTTTTCAGTTTCCTCATTTCCTATTAGCTCTCTAGCTTTGACCTCTTGTAATTTTCAGTGTACTTATCTGTACTAGCACCTCTCCCTTGCTTCTAATTGGCTTGTTTCTGTTTTACTGTGGGCTGGAAGATCAGGCAACTGAACTCATTAGAATTGTGTATAAAATAAGTACAAACAAGCACTGAGAGACTGAGGCTGAGCTATGAGAAGATTATGAACCTCTGTGCATAACCTCAAAAATAAAAGTCTTTAGATTCTGGGTACCAAAGCTGCTTGTTATTCTTCCTGATTCTTGACTGAGCTGAAGGGAGCTGAGATTTCCAGTTCACTGATCTTTGGATAAGTGATGTATTAACATCTTTCTTTCTTTCCTTCCTCCCTCCCTCCTTCCCTTCCTTCCTTCCTTCTTTCCTTCCTTCCTTCCTTCCTTCCTTCCTTCCTTCCTTCCTTCCTTCCTTCCTTCCTTCCTTCCTTCCTTCCTTCCTTTTCAGTTGCCAATGAAAGAATATTTTAATTCTCCAGAACTTTAGCTATTTAAAAAATAAGCAGTTTTATGATTACAATTTCCTACCAGTAGGAAGGGACTTCTCAGTATTTTCCCTGGTGTGAAAAATAGTGACTTTTCTGTCCTCCCTCTTCACTCTTATATACTATAGTTTATTTGGTATGAGAAAGGCACTTGCATGAGTAAGGAGAGCTTACTCTTGGATAAATTTAAGGGTCTCCCATCACTGTATTCCTATCAGAGAAGAAAAAAGACTTTTTAAAAAATATAATTTACGTAACTGTATTTTCACAGTACATATTTTAGACTCAAAATTAAGATATTTTAATATATCTTAATGAAAAGAAAGATAGCTAAGTGGAGCAGGAGATAGAGCACCAGACTTCGAGTCAGGGAGACCTGAGTTCAAATCTGGTCTGAGATATTTACTAACTGTGTGACCATGGGCAAGTCACCTAACCCTGGCTTCCTCATCTGTGAAATGAACAGGAGAAGGAAATGGCAAACTACTTCATTATCTTTGCCAAGAAAACCCCAAATGGGGTCACAAAAAGACACAACTGAAATGATTGAACAATGATGTAAAGAAATACCTAGTAGTCTCCCCTTTGTGGGACTCAGTGTCATTCTTATGGCACTTACCGCATCCTATCTTGTATTATGGTTAATTTTGTATTTGTCTTATCTCCCCTATAGGACTTTAAGTGTCTTGAGGGCAGAAATCAAGCTTTAGAGGTCCTTGTATGTTTCTGTAAGCCTTGCACATGACAGTTGACATAAATATTTGTTAAATTAATGGAAGAGAAAAATTAATAGGATATCAGAAGATATGCCTACACCCCTTCAACAAGATATTGATCCTCACTAACCTTTTTTTTTGTTTTGCATTTGCCTTTGCCCCTTTATTTGCATTTTGTTTTGTAGTTGTTCAAAGTTACTCTTTATTTGAAACAGACTCGAAGTGGAATGTTTCCTTATGTATACACTAACACCAACCATTTAATGTATCCAGCAAGGTGGATAAAAGAGCGTTGGAACTAGAAATCATTGCGCTTCAAACCTTCATTTTCTAGATAAAGAAGAGAGGATTTAGACTGGAAAAGGGATTATTTACTGGAACTGTCTTCCAACACTCCTAATGTTAGTACATAGTTGACTATAACATTCTGTCTCTCCATAGGGAATAGAGTAGGGTTTAGAATGACCTAGTTTTGTATCTTGGTTCTTCTATTTGCTTGTAATGTGACTTTGGACAAGTCACTTCCCCCTTCTGGCTCTCTGGGTTTTTGTGGGGGGTTTTTTGTTGTTGTTCAGTTGTTTCAGTCATGTCTGACCTTTTGTGATTTCATTTGGGGTTTTCATGGCAAAGATATACTGGAGTGATTTGCCATTTCCTTCTCCAGCTCATTTTACTGATGAGGAAACTGAGGCAAGGACTTGCCCAGGGTCACAGAGTTAGTGCCTAATACTAGATTTGACCTCAGGTCCTCTTGACTCCAGGGTTGGCTTTCTACCCATTACATCACCTAGGTGTTCTCTGCAGGATTGGAGCTATCTTAATTTAAGATTCCTTCCTACTCTAAATCCTTTAAATTTCCAGAGTGAAAGAAATAGTACTGGTAAATCAACCCACCATTCAGTGGTTAACTAGTTAATTTTCTCTTCTAGAAATGACCTCAAATCATCATCTTTTTATGATATTAAGCAATAAATATCTATTAAGCACCTTCTATGTGCTAGGTACAAGAGCTACAGAGAAAAAAAAGAAACATCCTGTTCCTTCAAGAAGCTTATATTCTATAGGAGGTGGGTGGTGGGTGTGGTCTTCAAACACAAAGCTATATACAAAATAAATACCAAGTTATTTGAAGTAGAAATATCAACTCTCTCTCCCTCTCCCTCCCCCTCCCCTCCCCCTCTCCCTCCCTCCCTTCTTTCCTCTCTCTCTCTCTCTCTCTCTCTCTCTCTCTCTCTCTCTCTCTCTCTCTCTCTCTCTCTCTCTCGGAGAGGGCACTCAGGTACAGATGAAGTTGGACTTTGAAGGAATCTAGGAAAGCTAAGAGAAAGATGTTAGGAAAGAGTGCACTCCAGATTTAGGAAAGAGACTACCCACGCAGAAGCATTGAGGTGGGAGATGAAATTGGTAAATTTTAAGAGTTGTTATGTAGTGGCTAGAGTGCTAGACCTGGAATCAGGAAACTTGGGCTCCCTTCCCGCATGACATACTTAATAGCTGTGTGACCCTGGGCAAGTCACTAAGTTAGGATTAATAATCTGTGTACTACTTCCCTCACATACTTGTTCCTCCTGGAGGTGTTTTTCTTGGAAGGCTGTGGTACCCTTGGCAGCAGGTTGGTGCCTTGAGTTGCCCAGTAGTGAGTTTCTGTGTAAGCCTGATCTTGTCTTGAATAGGAACCTAATGTAGACAATTTAAATTCTTCCATGAAAAGAAAGAAGGAAAAAGAAATCTAACTTTTAAAGCAGCTGTTAGTCTGGTAAAGTTGGTTGGGGTGAGCAACAAGGCTCTGATTGAGAGCTCCAGGTTAAAATCCTTCCAGTCTCAAACCCTTCAGCTGTGATTAAGTGATGAATTTTCGTTCTCCTTGTATTGCCTGCTCTTGTTCCCAGTGTAGCTGGGCCCTATCATAAGCAGCACTTGTCAGAAAATGAGTACTTTTAAAAAGACTTTTTTATGTCTAAATACATATATTTAATCAGAGGGTCCTTTGGCTTCTGAAAATAAGTTGTCTAATGAGAATTTCATCTGAGCAGCTGCGACTGAGGAGGTCAACAGGCATTGCCTAGGAGAATATGGCCCAGCTGGTTAAATCTGGTTGATGGTCAAGTGCTTCTTGTAATCCAGGACCGTCTGTTTGTAAAGGATAGAGCGAGTGCTGCAGCATAATGTACAGCTGTTTTAATCTCTCTTTAATAATAGAGCTCCTGGCCAGTATCATGTCTTGTATATTATATCACCCCAAAATGCTGTCCTGGTCAGGGTGAATTCTCCTCTGGGTCAGGTTCTGGAGTTTGGGGCAAAGGGCACAAAATATATTATGCCTCAGCTCATTAGCAACAGGCACAGTTTGGCTGTTCATACAGGCTGCCTCTCTTTCAGTCATCACTGAGATGTGGCAAGGGCTGGGGTACACAGTTAGAGAGAAGTGGGAGCCTCCCCAATATCAACATTCAACCTCACTGACAATGTTTAAGTGGGAGATTTCGGTCCAGCTCTCAGTGAGGGCTGAGAGGAGAGCATTTGTCCAGTAGAGCTTTGGGCTCAGAGTTGCTGTGATAATGAAACTGTTTGGATTCATTTCAATATTCTTGTTGAGAAGGGATGAGAACACTTGGGCTTTGAATTCCTACTGGGGTATTCTTTCCAGTGCCTTATGCAGCTGTTTCTCAGCACAGGAATGAGCATGTGTGGATGTGTATATCTGATGGATTGTTATCAGGCCTCACATCTTTAGGCAATTTGGTTATATCTATACATGCGCGCATGCTGTGGTATATTTAGTAAGGACGAAGATTGGCGCATATTACTCATCTGATAACCTTCAACATACTGGAAAACTGTGTTATGTAATTTAAAAAAATGAACCATCTCAAAGGAAGGAGTTTTGAAGGGTTTTTATGGGGGAAAATTTTTCCATCGTGGAGGCTCATTTAGGACCTAAGGCAAGTTTGGCACTGTATTGGGTCCTAGTTCCTGAGCACTGACCCCATGGTTGGAAAATTATCCTTGTCTTTCACTTGAACAAGATTTTTTAATTCTCCAGTTGAGCTCCTGATTCCAACTCATAGGAATATGTATTCTCTGGACATTTGTGTGCTGGCTGTGGAAGACGTGGAATGTGATTGTGTGAGTGATCGAGCTCAGTAGATTCCTGCAGGAGTCTTCAGATAACATATAATGAATGAAGAACCATGCTCTCCTGATGAAAAGGAAATGTATGTTTAAAAAAAAACCCATGGAAGAGTTTAGCATTCAGGCAAGGACAACACAAATAAGCATTTTTAAGGGGACAGTTGAAGGCTGTCGCTTTTCCCCATTGTTTTGACTGTATTGATGAAGCATCCGGTGCTCTCTGCCTGAAATCTCCTCCTTTCTATTTCTCATTCATGATTTTGAATGGAAGGCCACTTTAGGTCATGGGAGAAATTGGAAGGGTTTAGAAATTTTGCATAAGAAAATAAGAAATACATTGAGTATTCGTTGTAAAATGTCTAGAATTCTTATCTCAAATATATTAGGCATTTCAAATTCTTGAACTGCGATAGTTTCCCAAGACCAGCTATCCTCTCAATCCAGAATGAAATAATGCAAGTCTTTAAAGAAAGGAGGATGCAACTTTGTCAAATCAATATTATTATTATTATTTTCATTTTGAGTTGGAAGGAATACTTTCTCCTCACTCTCCTGTTTGGAAGATTCTCTGTTATGTTTGCAGCAAGCTCTTATCTAGAATCCAAGTCGTTAAAACTTGCAAAGTTTTTTTTCCTATAATTCTGTATGCTGATGATTGGTGTTTGCCATAATGACCTTGTCTTTTGAGTCACTCACACTCAGTCTCATTTTGGGAATCTAGTGTTTCCTGCTTCTATTGATTTCTTTCCAAATTGATAAACCAATGAGAAGATATTTGGTGAATGGCTTTTGATCAACAGAAGAGTTTGATTCCCAATCATTCTGGAGAAACAAGAGTTGGCTTAGACTGATGTATTTTTGCGTCTCCATCCATTTATAAACTTGGAAATGCTCTTTTGGTTCTAGCGCCTCTCCCCAATATTGTCAGCATCCAGAAGTTATTGTCGTGGTACTTGGGAAGAACACTAATCCTGGAGTCAGAAAGGATGGGTTCAGATCCTACCCCTGCAATTTACTACCTCTTATTTTCTTATCTGTAAAATGAGGGTATTGGACTAACTAATGTCTGAGGTCACTTCTAGCTTGAAATATCTGATCTCAGATTTTCATCTATTCTTTCATTCATTTCCAAATTCTGCTTGTATGACTTCTTCTTTGGGGGTACTGAGAAATTATTTAGAGGACTTTTTTGCTATTTTTTTTCAGTTGTCTACACAACAAGGAATGAATAGGGTTGCTTTCTCGAGACATGATTCTGCTTTCTGGCAGATAAAGATGCTTGGACCTTGTTTGCAGTTTTTGAATGACTTCCATATGATTGGCATTTTCCCCAAAACTAGGTTAGACATCTATCTCTGCTGCTTATTTCCTGTGTGACCATGGGCATCCATTTAAGCCTTCCAGGCCTTAGCTTCCAAATCTGCAAAATGAGTGAGATGGTTTCGAGGACTCTCGTGCCCTGTCCCTTCTAGCTCTGTATCTATGATTCTATGATCGTTGATTCCCTGAATCGGCCACTGTCAGAGTCCATTTGGACCATCATGTAATAGGACAGAGGAGATGATTCTCTCATGCTGTTTGACTCTTCCTACACGTTGTTTAGGTGAAAACATGTGGGGGGGGGAGGTGTGTGAGAAGGAAGTCAAAAAAAAGGATAAGAAAATTTTCCTTTTTTCTCTCTTCACCAAGCAAAGCAAGCTGATAAAAAGTTTCCAGTCTTGTAGACTTTAGTGGTGTGTGTGTGTGTGTGTGTGTGTGTGTGTGTGTGTGTGTGTGTGTACGTGTGCGTGTGTGTGCGCACGCATGCACGTGCATGTGTGAAAGCTTTAGCTGACTGTATCTTTTGGTTTCTACCTTCCTCTAAATTTCCAGCCCAGTTTCCTTTCTATCACAAGGCCTTTCAGGAGGCCCTCACAAAAGCCCTTTGATGGACCCTTCAGAGCAATTTTCCTTTTTCCTTTTGTTGTCTCTTAATAGAGTGTCTTCAACCCTTATCCCAACTCAGAGTACTCCTGGATTTTCATTCTTCCTTTCCCTGGACCATGATTACTAGGTTCGTTAGAGAACACATTTTTTTTCTTTTGATCTCTAATATCCTCCTACTGCTGTGTTATGGGGTCCAACCCAAGGGATGGCTTTTGAATTAAAGGGATTCTTGATCTCTAACACTTAGCTCCTTAAATAGCTTTCAACAATTTCTTCCTTAAGCACCTACTTCTAGGCCCAACATGCTCTAATAACACACACAGTAGGTGCTAAATAAATATGTGTGAGATGAAATAATTGTATTTGGTCCAATATTAATGACTATGAATAATGTTCTGGCAAATTACATGTGACCCTGGGGGAATCTTTTAACCTTCTTTGGCCTCAGTTTACTCCTCCTCTGAAATTGAGAATTTAGACTAAGTGGTATCTAAGGTTCCCTCCATCCTGGATGTTCAGATGTACAATTTTCTATTCCAATAGCTCAGTGATAGCCAGAGGCCTTCACTCCATCTATACCACAATCTTCAATTCAACAACCATTTATTAACCATCTTGTGAGACAGTAGAAAGAGTATGGGGTTTGGAGTCAGGAAATGTAGGTTTTATTCCTGTTTCGGCCCTTTACTCCCTAGGTCAACATGGTCAGTCAGTTTAATCTTCCTGAGTCTCAGATTCCAGAACTACAAAGTGAGGTGGTGAGATTAGGTGGCCTCTGTGGTCCCTTCATATTATACAGCTATAATCCTTTGGTCTTCTCTGTTCTAGGTACTGGAGATTCTAAGTTAGATATATCTCTAGACCACTTTTTAAAGGAGTTTGTAAAATCTTACTAATGCAGAGAGGTTTGGATCAGCTTAATTATTTTACTTCTACTAGAAACTACAGTTTAATGCGTGAAAGAATTAGACATCAGTTCTTGTCTTGTTTTATCTCCTAGATAGGTTGGGTGGCCTTGGCCAAAACATTTCATGTCCCTTCATTTTCTACTTCCGTTGTTTTCCAGGTTCCTTCTAATTCTAGCAGTCTGTGACTCCTGTTTAGAGAATTTATATTTAAAGTGGAGAGTCAGTTTTCCCTCTGTAGCAATGCTTAGATTTAAAAAGCTGCAGGTGATTAGAGTCACCTCCATGTTCCACTTTCTTCTCCTAAGGCTGTTCTTGATTTTCCTTACCCTCTACTTTCTGATGTCAAGATCTTTGTTGAGGACACAGAGCTGAAAGCTATCATCAGATTTTTATACCTCAAAAAGTACACTGTCCAGTGCTGTGTTTATTGATCTAGCCACTTAAAACTGGTCCATTCTGGGCAACACATCATTTGAGAAATAGTCAGATAGGCATGATACCAATAGGCCATCAAGTGCCATATCCTGGCAAAGGAAACAGGCACTAAATTCTAGGAAAAGAATATATTGAAGCTGAGGGTGATGGGCTTTGGACATTAGATTTGGAAATAGCACTTGTTGTTATCTGTCCTGGCATGCAGTTTTAAAGTATAGAAATCTTTTAGTGGAATGGCTGAAGACCTCTAGTAGTGACTAACAATATGTGAATTCATGGATGTTTTCCCCTGGGAACACCACAGCACCCTGAATTGGTACTTTTCTACTGACCAAAGCAGCATATCTATCTCTTGCATTTTGGAATGATATCATGCTCATTCAAGAAGTTGTCAGCATGTTGTAGAAATGGGTCATTGTGTAGTGACCTGTGGTGAGATCTCACTAGGGGGACCTTGTTACTCCTTAGAAGGAAACAGAAGAGTCGGACCAAAAAGCAGTGCTCTGGGGTCTGTGTTCCAAATCTTAAAATGACACTTTGGTCTTAAATAGCAAGGTTATGGGAAACAATATGGTGGTGTCCATGAAAGCCAGCCTTGGCTTTGGGAAAACCTTGTTAATTTCTGTCATACATCTTATCTCTGTAATCAGGGGTAAATCACCTTACCTTTGCCCCAGGCAGCTCTCTCAAATCTTACCTTATAACCTCTTTCAGCTTCCTTACAGAGTCAAGAAAATTTCCATACCAGAAGTTCCCTATCCAGTTAAAAGTTCCCTATCCAGTTAAGTCAGAAGTCAGAAACTCCAACTTTGCCCTCCTGCCAAAGCTGCTCCTCTGTTATTATGAAAAATAGTCATGCAAAGGATCGTGTGGAAACCACCCATAGCATTGGAGTTCTCTGTGTTTTATTATCACCTACCCCATTCTTTTTGAAGATGTGATAGTTCACAGTTGTAGAATAACAACTCCCAGACCTATAGTGCTTTCAGGTTTATGAAGCCCTTTTCTCACAATAACCCTGTGAGGATAGGTGGGGTAAATATAATGAAAATGGAGGAAGAGGAAAAAATGAGACTCAGAGAGATTATGTGATTTACTTGAGGTTACATGGCAAGTATATAGAAGGAGAAGGGCTCGAACATAAATCCCTTGCCCCCTAGTCCTGTGCTCCTTCCTCTATATATTGCTATCACTCTGCTTTATGGGAGCACTGGCCACTCTTCTAGTATGCGCTCTCTATCAGGTTCCTTTCATCCCCAATGCCTGGGGCCAGATTCTTTTCCAATGTCAAGCTTTCGTTGTACTTCCCTTTCTCTGTTCTCACCCCTTCCCCACTGTCCCTTCCTCTTGGCCACTCTGGAACAGCTCCAGCTGTGCTCTGGTTTCTTCCTCTTTTTCCCCCTAGACCCTCCTTCTTACCTTCTCTTCTCCCCTCCACCCTGGACCAATCTGACCCAGTAATCTTCTGGGTTACTAGGTTAGCCCAGATGTCTCAGGACAGGGCTGACTTCCTTGGCCCTCTTTCAGCTTCCTCTTATGTTGTCTTCCCTCATTACAATGTAAGCCCCTGGAGGGCAGAGGTTTTCTTTTTGTGAGTACGTGTTTGTATTCCCAGGGCTTAGAACAACTCCTGGCACCTACTGAGTGCTAGGCAGTGCTGACTGATGTGACTTGATAGGACTTTTGGATCCACGGGATCAGTATCTATCTGGAGCGTGTGGATGTGCTCTGCGGGGGAGCGCCCTGTGAGTCCTGAAGTCTGCTGACAGAAGCAGGTTGACTTTTCCATCTTCTCCAGGACTCTGCCCCATGCTGTGCTGCACAGGTAGCAAAGGATCACCTTTGAGGTCAATCTGTGCCCTTCTATAGGGAAGCCAGGGGAGCCAAGAGATGGCAGCCATGAGATGACCATGAAGAGGGAGAGCATTCCAGGCATGGGATTTTTCTGAACCTTTCAGCAATCCTTCTTTCGTGGCGACCCAAGTTGTTTCTGATCCTTTCTCCCCAACCAGTTGTTAGCATTCTCTCCCTCCTCAGATTATCCTCTGTATGTTGAATCCCCTCCCAAAAGAATGGAAACTCCTTGTGGGCAGGGACAGTCCTGGTGCCTTGGCTTCCCCAGTGCTTAGAACATAAGTGCTAAAGTCTGTTGAGTTAAGTAGTGAAGGTTAGTGCTGGCCTTTGACAACCAGAGACCGTGCTTTTTTGAATCCAAAAAATTGTTTTGTGTGGGAAATGGTTCAGTCCTTGGGTCAACAACTCAGAGTAGTACCTGCTGTGTGAAGAGGGAGTGCGGGTGCTCTTTCCCAGCTCTGGGTCTTCCGCCTCTGAGATGCTGAATCTGCCTCCTTCCTACTTCTCTATTCAGCTGATGTTGAAAGCCCAGCTCATCCACCACCTCTTCATGGACCTTACTTGATCAGAGGTCTAATAGAGTTGGCCACAGAGCTGTATAATGCTCTTGATGTTATTCTCTGTTTTATGTCATAATAAACCATGCCTCTGTAACACTGCACATCATGCCTTCCTACCAGTAACCTGGGATGGATGAGAAAACTGAGACTCGGAAGGGTCACGTGGCTTAGCTAAGGGCAGAGCTGGCCCTCTGGTTTCAGGTCTGACACCCTGTCTGCAATACCCCGCTGCCTCCTAGTTCCAGGAAGGTAGAACCACAGCTTTACAATTTCCCCATGCAGAATCTAGCTGTGGATGAACACATAGTAGGCACTCAATGAATACTTGTTGATGGAGGTCTAATACCTGTGCTCTTATAATTAAGGTATGGGCTGGACAAAGGTGCTTTTAAAATGTGTAAGAATGTATACAAAAGAAAAAAATGATGATAAATAGATAATCTATTGTAATTGAAAAGAGTGATATATAAATGCTGAAGTGGTTTGGGCATCATTGGGACCACTTGGGACTTGTTAGGAAAGGCATCAAGGAGGTGAAGATTTCCCCACCAAAGTTTAAGAGAGAACCTCTCCACCTTACACATTGTTTTGTCCAAGCTGATTATTATGGATTTAATTATCTTTGATATTAGAGGGTCACCATGACATAGTAACTAGAATTCTGGATTTGGAGTCAAGAAGATCCAGCTTCAAATTCCACCCCCTTATCCTTGCTAGCTGTATGACCATGGTCAAATCTCTTAATCTCTTTCTCATCTGTAAAATGGAAATGATAATATTGGGAGGGCCTACCTCATGGGGTGCTGACTTTAAAAACTTAAATGTCTGTGATTCTTATGTGGCATGGATTGAGCATTCATTACACATGGGTCCCAGATTCTTCTGCCTGCTTCCAGCTTCCATTACAATCGGTGCCCTTTTCTGGGACAAACCTGAATTTACATTGTTGTGGTTCAGCCTGACTCTTTGTGATCCCACGGGCCATAGCATGCCAACGTGATCCTTGGGGTTTTCTTGACAAAGATGCTGGAGTGATTTACTGTTTCCTTCTCCAATGGAATGAGACAAACAGAGGTTAAATGAGTTGCCCAAGGTCACACTAGTGAATGTCTGAGGCTGGATTAGAACTCAGTTGTTCCTGACTTGTCTAGGGCTAGCACTTCTTTCCACTGAGCCACTTAGCTTCCTCTATATTTTTTTAAACCTCTAACGCTGAGTATTCCCAGAAGGTCTCCCTTCCAACTATTAACCGGGCCTGACCCTGTTTAGCTTCCTAGATCAGAGGAGATAGAGCTCATTTGAGTTGGTGTGGCCTTAGATGAATTCCCCATTACTGATAGCTTTTAAAAGTTCCATAGCTTTAAGTTTCAGAGTATCTGTAAAGCTGGAGAAGATTGCATATCCAATCTTATCGATTGTTGCCTGATGTGTGAAGGTGGGCTTCACTTATAGGTCTCTCATGATTTCTTGTATATTTCATAATTTCATCAGTGGGTAGAGTATGGACTCAGAATCAGAAAGATGTGGATTCAGATCCCGCGAACTCCACTTAGTAGCTATGTGACCCTGGATGAGTCACTGGACTTCTCTAATCTTTAGTTTCATCATCTCTAAGACAGGGTGTTAATAGTATCTTCTTCACAGGGTTGTTTTGATGACCAAATGAGATGCTTTATGAAGTACTTTGCAAACCTTAAAGAATTTTTTTTTTAAGTGGCACAGTAGATAGAGTGCTGGGTCTGGAGTCAGGAAGACTCATCTTCATGAGTCCAAATCCAGCTTCAGATGTTTATTAGCTGTATGACCCTGGTCAAGTCACTTAATCCTGTTGGTCTCAGTTTCTCATCTGTAAAATGAGCTAGAGAAGGAAATGGCAGATCACTACAGTATGATAGAAAATGACTGAACAACACCCTGTGCCAGGCCCTGGGCTAAGAGCTGGTACACCAAAGCCATGTTAGTTCCTGACTTCAGGAAGGTTATACTCTAATTCTAACAAGGGAAGATAACACAAATAGGGGAGGGGTAGACAGGGAGGGAAGTTATGGTCATAAGAGTAGTGGCACATTTGAGTCATTAAGTGAGATAAGAAGCTTCCTGGTGGTTTTTGAAAGTAGCAAATGTGTTTTGCCAAAAACATATGAGTTCTGGTGATGATAATGCTGACATTACTAAATGGGTGGGGTCCTACTCAGTATAGCATTAACTCTTTGGAACAATAAGATGGTTGAGAATCCTTAATTGATTCTTCTGTGGGCCATATTTTATCAATGATTTAAGTTCAGATTTATTTTCATGTTACTTTATTCTCTTATTTCACTTAAAATAAGTAGAAACATTCTCTCCTGTTGGCCATCACCCTCAGTTATACAGCTTTGGGGTAGAATATAAATAGCAAAGCATGATGGGGTAAGGGAAAATCAGGACAAGAACTGGTTCAGTGGGTCAGTAAATGGCTGGGATGGGACAAAGTTGTTTGTGTCTCCTGGCTTCAGTTGAATTTATTTGAACTCAAACCTTATTTTAGCTTCTGCTTTCAAGAGTCATAGCTCACCTGTCTCCACATGCATGAGAATCCTTAATAAATATTCTTCGATGGTGAACATGTGTATACCTAGAAGACAGGGAGCAAAGGACCGACTAGAGGGGAGAGAGGTAGGCATTAAAGATGGTGATCATTTAAAGACCTGATAAGAATGTGATCCCTCCACCTGATGATAAGCACAAAAGGCAAAAACTCCTGAAGAAAATAGTTTGCTTTGGATGAGCTGGGAAACTTCAGTCCTGTGGCTGTGGCCTGTGCAGAAGTGAATTTCCCAGTGGTTGAGGGGCACGGCCTCAGGTTTCTCTGGTGATGAACTTTCCTTTTCCTTAGCCCTCCTTGCTCTGCCAGTCCTGCTGTTTTGCAACAAGGCTTAAAATGCTTTAAGTGCTTTGACCGTGGTAATGAATGAAAATGTCTTTCCAGCACTGAGAGGATTGCATTTACCTTCTTTGTAAAAGCGCTATTAGAGTGGGGCAGCTGTAAGTAAGGGTAACGATTTGTGTCCACTGCTTATTTACTGAAAATTGTAAATGTATTATTTATTGAGGGCTCTCCAGACAGTGCTTGTCAGAATAAAAATGTCAGCTCTGAGCAAAATGTTATAATACATAATAAAAATGCTAGGTGCGCATTTTAGAGAGACAGCTAATTAGACCTGCCTTTCTTTAAAGAAAGACACAAAAAATGTCGAATGTGAGGTACATTTTAAATTTGGATAGATTCTCTTTTTCCACCTACCCCTGAGCTTTGGTGTTGGCTTTGGAAAACTTATCAGCCTTAAAAAAAATAATAATTTTGACAACTCTGTATTGTCGCCATTAGGAACTGCTCCCGAGACACAGGGAGGCGGGTTGGTGGAGGAGGCCCGCTATCCCAGAGTGAGCAGCTGCTTCTACCTCCATGTTTTGTCTGAAACTCCAAGATGTCACTTCCTCCCTGAGCAGTGCTCATGGAAAACTGCCTCCAGTGTAAACAACATAGAATTATTAAGCTTATTCCTCAGCCGTGCTAATTAACCCCAAACAAATTTCACATTAAGGAAACAGAATTCAATCAATGTAAATGTTATTGCTCTGTATTACTGTAAGCAATAATACAGTGGCTAAAATAATTAATTATTTGGGGAAATCATCATTTTTTTGAAGAGAAAGTCTTCATTCTATGAGGTGCAAAATATAAGAAGGATTTTTCTTCCCCCTTTACCCCCTCCTGGCACAGAGCAGTCAGGATCAGGGCCGGGAAAGCATGGGTGACGCCCAGCCATTTTGATGGGGAAGGGGAATGCTTCAGAGCCATTTAGTCAGAGCTTGCCGGCTTTCTGTACTCTGGTATAATACATCTGCAGACTTCATCTGTCATTACCCATAGTAGACCACCAGCCACATTAGCAGGTTCCCCCTCCCAACCCTTGCTCCCCAAAGGGAAAACATTGTAAATAGAATTCACTCCCCTGCAGATAAAGTGATGCATCCTCTGTACCATCGTGCTCTGGTTTGGGGTAGCATTGCCAATAACTCAAGAGGATATTTTCTCTTTTTCATCCAATTTTGTCAAACAGAACTCTTCATCAAAATTTCAAATAAACTGGGTTTTGCCAGCATATGAAAGTTATCATTAGATCCACTCCTCTTTTCTACTCCTTCATTAAAATATTTCCTAAGAATCTGCTTCATGGGCAAACCAGTTATCTTTACCCAACCTGGTGAGAACTGGATGTAAGGTTTAGGCCTTTTGGGGGTGAGGGGCGTGCAATGGTAGTCAGCATTGTTTACAGTATTATCTTGTGAGGACTCATAATTTGCGATCCGGCTTTCAAAATCTTGTAGGACCAAAGCACCCTCATCTTCCCTACAAAATATTTGCAGTTTTAAAGGAACCACTAGATGATTAAAATAAAACTGTGGTTAAGTTAAGCTGTTTAGGTGTAACAATCTCTGATAACGATCATCGTCATCGTCATCATCACCGTCATTGGCATCATAGTCATTGCCATCCTCAGAAGACCCGAGGAGCTGTGCAGTACAGAAGCCAGATGGCATGGAATGTTATTTTTCATACAGTCAAATGCATATTTGATTAATCTGGGTTTATTTATCACTTTGGGACAATGGGCTGTGTAGAGTACGGGATGCAATTCAAATGCTATTTATAATAAGATCATTTTGAGATATGACACATTCCTTAACTGGTGCCTACCACTGAGTGTTAAATAAGGAAACTTGGAGACATGAAGAAATCTAAGAAGCGACCTCTTAAAATCTAATGGTATTTTCCCCAAATTAATGAGCACAAACCATTTCTTTGTAATTGACAAATGTGACTCCTTATTATCGTCATCCAGCCTTGCTTATTAGTCAGTGAGTGCCCTATTTCATGGATAGCTCTAACTCCTTGCATGTGTCTAATTCAACCTGTGTCTTGATCCTGGTAGGAGTATTTAGTCTCTTAATTGTATCTTAAATACTCAACAAGCAGGTTGATATTTAATATTTATAACGAGGTAAAAACTGACAGAGGGGAGCTAAGGTGTTTCAAGGCACTTCCAGAGCACAATACCACAAAGAATAAAAATGCCCATATATTTCACACCCATACTTGGGGGGAAATTAAAAATGCATAGAAGGAAGGGCTGCTCAAGACAACACCCAACGTTCCACTTTCTTTATTGTGTCTTTCTTTGAGTTTCACTGATTGGTTCAAGATTATGACTTGATATTTTGCCTCATTATAGCTTCATTTCTTGCTAGATGGTTATTCCGTTTTTCTCCTTGTTTGGACATTTATTTTTATTTTTTCTAATCCTAAAACACCTTTAGAAATGTTATTCGATGGCATTACTTTGATAGCTGATAATATATCACAGATGATAGGAAGCCATGTACAGTAATTGAAAGAATCAGATACAATTTAGTAAACAGAAAATTCCTATTCAACATTTCCCATACATTTTAAAGACCTGTGTTTATGAGTATAATTTGGAAAAATGCTTTCATTGATATATAGGTAGAAACACACACATATATCATAGCATAGAGTAGCATGGTATCTAATAGCTAACAATTCAACCAACATTTATTAAGCAAGCACCCACTATGTGTAAAGTACTGTTTTAGGGATTGAAAAAAACTATTTTATTTAGATCTTTATAATAATTAGCATTTACGGAACACTAAAGTGATTGGAAGACTCTTTGGAAAGATAATTAGTTAAACCATACAATGTCTCTGCTCAATATTCCTAGATTTTAAAGGTGCTATATAATACCAAATAATGCTATGAATATCATCAGATTGATGTCCTGGTTAGATGCTCTATTACTGCATTTTAAAATTTGGATGCAAAGGGCTCAGTTCTAGTATTTTATTTCTCTTACGACTACGTTCAGTAACCTGCAGCAAACATGCTTTTTATGTTTTTTTCCCCTCTTCTTCACTCCTCCCCCCCACTAAATCATTTAAAATTATTAAGAAAAAAAAGAAAAGAGGGCTAATCCAAAAGAGGCTACAGACTTTGAAACCCAGTGGCCCTGAAGTGATGGGAAAATGGCCAAGGTGTCATAGGTAATTTCTGACCCTGTTTTACGAGTTCTGCAGTTCCTTATTCCCCTTGTCAGCCTGGGAATCCCTGAGGCTGTGCAAACTGGCTGAACATCACTCAATCCCAGTTTTATATCCTCTTTTAATAATGTTGAGTCTATTCTGTCCAACTTTGATTCAGACAACCTGCTTGTCTTGAAAAAGTGATATATTTAATCAGTGGCTCTGTCTCCAGCATAGCTCCCACTGCGTGAGACTCCAGCCAGAGAGTAGTACAGTGTCCTGTCACTTCTGTTTGAATAGGTAATGTGGAGCCGATCAGCCGAAAAGACAGGAGCTGGAACTGCTTGTTAGGACACATGATCAAAAGCCACTCTCTGCTTTCTGCCAATCAAACCTCATGTCGCCTTGTGGGGCAGACATTCAATAGATTTTTTTTCCCCCTGCCTTACACCGTGGGCACTTTGCCAGCTTGACATGTGAACTGTTACAAAAGATAGCAGAGTTTCCACCGCTCGCTTGCTGCTTTTAAATATTACCGAACGCTTGCTGTCGAAATTAAATATTTATCATAATGTATTGCAATAGATTTAAAGAATGACCACCCTGTTTTCTTTACACTCTAATTGTAGCAGCTTGTGGGAAGCAACGATAGACACTGGTTTTCTGGGCAAAATAAGGCAAAAAACAAAACCCTCACATGAACTGCCAAACTCTGGCAAATAGTTTTAAACAGAATGATGGTAGATTTTCTAAAACAGTCTTACTGTTTAATGTTTTGACTTCATAAGGGATTTTTTTTTCAGCTGTTAGAAAAAGAACTTTCTGAATTTATGGACAGCAGGATAGTTTTTATTTTTGAATCATATGCAAAGATATTTGGATGAACTTAATTTGCAAACAAAGTCCAGGATTTCATTCTCTGTGCTGATTGGGGATGTGTGTGCATGTGTGTGTATGTATATATTTCATCTCTTCAGGACACTTCCATCGATCTGCTCCAATTTATAACCTGCTCTTATGGGTACTTTTTCTTCCTTTTAATCTTTTCCTTCTACTTGCACACTCCTCTGTCTCATCACCACCTCATCTCCCTGCCCATGATAAGCCTCTGTGCTGATGGCCCAGACCTGACATCCAAACTTCACAAAAAGAAAATGAAGACCTTGGTAATGAATCTTTTCCCTGTTGATTTGCAAGATTTCTACCGAAGCCTCCAAAACTCAGATACTGGCTTTTAAAACTCTCCAACCTGAGTTGGTGCTTTGCTACCCCACACTTGTCAGTTGGTACTTGCTGGGCCCATTCTAATGATCATTTTAAAAGGAGTTAAACATTTTCACCAAAACATACCATGGCAATCTAGTGGAACTCATTTAAACAGTGAGCTCCACATAAACAGCTGCTCCTTCAATAAGCCATTCTTTATAATACCCTTATTACCTTCTAGTGTCTCAAATTCTGATTAGTCAACAGTGCTGATTGCTGCATGGCATGCCGTTGCCCATCTTCTTTCGGCTCAGCTGCTCATGTCGTTGCTGTTATTTGATTACAACACAACTTGTGCATTGTTTCCCCAAGTTGCTCTCATATTGTGTATCTTAAAAACTTGACGTTAGCCAAGGAAATGGGATGGGAGCCGGGGATGGGAAACTTTCTTTACATCCATTGGTGGGGAGGGCGGAGAGAGAGAAAATAAGCAAAATGAACACATGGATGAAGAACTCTCCTGTTGTAAAGACTTTTTTGAGTCTGAGAATGAATGTCAATTAAACTAATCTGTGTAAAAGTGCACTGAATGGCACAACATTCGGTAAAGGTGGAAGAGTGATGATGAATTAAAAAAAAAATCCAAACAGAACCCTAAATAGTGACTGTATGTATTGAACTCAACAAGAAGGCTCTAAAATGGGGCTTCTTCATCTGGTATCCGTGAACTTTTTTTTTTTACAATTATATTTCAATATTATTGGTTTCCTTTGTAATATTAATTTATTTAATGCATTTAAAAAGATTATTCTGAAAAAGTGACCAACCAGATTGCCAAAGGGATCCAAGATATACAAAATAAAGTTAAAAACCTTGACCTAAAAAAAAAAAGAAAAGAAGGAAAAAAAAAGGTTAAGACGTTGAAAACTAGGTGTTGTTGGAACTGGCCCCACCTGGAATTTCCTAGAATCAGAGAGATCCTATCTTTATCACTTCCCTGGGACTTGAAAAATGGAACCATTGTTCAATGCCACCACCACCACCACCACCATCACTACCAGTGTCTCCTTGAAGAAGATGAAATGCTCTCTGTTTTAGTTACAGCTAGGTAGGGGCGGGAGAAATCGCCATAATGAAGCTTTAATTTCAATGATTCCTTTGTTGTGACCCCTTAGAATCTAGTCATCGGGAGTCGGAAATGCTGACACAGGAGAAATGCAACCCCATTACAGGCCCTAAATCTGTCATTGTGCTCTGGAGTCTGCTCTGAAAATAGCCAAGCTCTTTTTGTAAATTAAAATCGGTGTGAATGGGAACAGATGTTGGCATGCTTTACTTTATCTGCAGGGATCCCAGTTAAGGGGGAGGAGGGTCAGCAAGGTTAGATGGTAGGAATTATGGCAAATGTGCAAATGACAAGATCGACGGTTATAGAAAGTCTGTTCTGTATAAGGATATAAGTAAACATAATTAGTAGTTACTTTTGATAGTCCAGATGATGATTATGCCTATACTACTGTACCCAGAGAAAAAAAGAAGGGGGTTGGTGTCAGTCCCATGAGAGCTTGTGCACATGCGTGCTCTCTCTTATCCCATTGTAGATGGGTCTAACATCCATTTCTCTTCATCACATCACATTTCACTATGAACTGAACGGTACTGGGCAGTAGGTGTTATTGACCAGCATTATCTGAGCATGACTTTCTATCGTTGATATTGAAGGGTAGTCTTTGTACACTTTTCATATGTGTGTCAAAAATAATGAAAATGGGTTATGCTCTAAAAATGTACCATTTATCAACTATCTTGCATAGTCAATTTAAATAAGTCTCGCAGAAGTTTGTCTTGATTTGAAAAAATAGCATAGGATGAATTTATTTATAAGAACCTTAATAGTTTCTCTCAATTCCTTTTACATTTTAGATTACCTTATAATTTTCTAAATCTACATGAACAATAATGATCAATTTTGTCAGTATTATTCACACCTTTTATTAATTTAACATAGATGAATAAATGTGAATGTTGTGAAGAGTTGATTGGGAATAGATTTTAAATCTGACAGTTAGATTACAGGGTACCTAAGAAAAAATGGCTCTTTCACTAGGTACCTAGTAATTTAATTCTTGTTTGAAATTATTATAATTTATTACAGTGTGTGGGTCCTAATGAATGTCTACTATTAAATGAAAAGGAGAAATTGAAATTAAGATTATGAAATTCTTTTAACTCATATCTTAAAATCCTCTTAAACAATTCAGGATATATTAATAAGCTATGTAGGTTTCTTGCCATTTTCTATAATGACAAATAAAAACATTTTTGTCAGAGTATAGGGAGATCAGAGAATGCTGAATATGGATGCCTTTAAAGCACCAGTCATACAATATTGGCATTTTAAAGAAATGTTAGTGGCCATTATAACAGCATAAAAATTGACAACCTCTTTCAAACATTTGTTTGCATTATATGCTGGCTTCTCTAGCAGTTCTGTTCTCCAGAAATGGCTTGCTCTTCTGGGTATTACATATTTGGCTTAGGGTGGTTTGGACCTTTGAGCTGTGTCGATATAACATCATTTTTTGAAAACTCTGAATTCCAACTACTGGAAAGGTTTTGTAGACTAAGCAGAAATTTTAAATAAAAACTCCCAGAGAAAGGACAGTCATTTAAAATCATCATTATCTCCTAGTTCTTCAATAACTTGAAAAATTAATAAAAATGGAGATTGTCTTTTTTTATTTTTACATTGTGCATGAGACAAAATAGCAAAGACTAAGTAGTACAATGCTATTCTTTTCTCCCATTTCCTAACCTGAGAGATTATCCAAAGAACCATTTGAGAGGGCCAAGACTATCTTATCCAAGAAGAGGAGATTTTTTCATTGGCCATGATAATTAGCAAATAATTTTATAAGAACACAAAATACTAAATTATATTTAAAAACATAAATATTCTTTAAAATATTTTTAAATACTTCTTTATGTTATCCCTGAGTTGGGGGGTGGTGGTGGTGGTGGATTTCTTTCCTGAAAGAAACCATGGACATGCATCAATAAGTAATCAAGAGAGAGAAAAGCATGAATAAATTTGGTGGATACCTTGTGTGTCTCATCAGACATTATGGTACATGTTGTTTGTCACTTTCTTTAGCAGGGGATCTGAGTGTCATAGACCCCATTTGCAATCTGGTGGAGCCTAAAGACTGTTTTAAATGCATAAAGTAAAATATACGATTACAAGGGAAACTGAGTACATTGAAATCACATTACTAACATATATGTTCATATGTGTATACACACACACATACAGTTTGATGAATCCCAAGTTAAGAATCCCTGCTCTTGAGGAATATTCATATCTGTGTCCAAGTGTCATGCCAGATCATTGACTGGGCAATGTTGTGGTTGCCTCTTTAAAGCCCCTCTGATCCTGAAAAATAGAATGTGTCTTCCTAACAGAGTGGTCAGTTTGATGAGTGGGAGGCTGGTGGTTGGTTTCCTGCTTAGGTTTTCCATAGATGTGTGGAGCTGTGCTTTTGAATCTAAGGAACTGCATCCCTGAATGAAGCAAACAAGGCCTTCTATCTGCCCTGCCTTCTTGCCTTCTGTTTTGCCTTTGTCAAAAGAATGCAGCGAGAATTCTGCCTGCTTAAATATAGAGAGGTGATTTGTTGTTTCCTGACAAAGTGAGTACATTTTTTGAGCTCACATCGACTCAGGCCCTGAAAAGAAGAAAAACAGAGCTGTATGCAGCCATCCTCTCTCAGTGATAATGGTCCTTCATTTGAAGGGGAAAAGAAATGTTTACAATGGTTGTTGAATAAGGAAACAATTGAATCAAGCTCCTTCCACCCAAATTTCTTTTCACATCCATCAGTAATGCCCACTTCACGTGGTTACTGTTTATCACTGTAACCAGTTCTAGCAGTAAAATTCTGGTGCCTATACCTCCTATAGTTACAAAAGTGTAAGGCTAGCCAACTGCAACATGGGTGCAGGTTAGGAAGAGGAGCTTTTCTTGTGCAGTTTGGAAAACTAATAGTGATGGAGAAAAAATATGCTTCTTAAATTTTTTTGTCAGTTGTGACCTTATAATTCTAAAAATGTAAAAATGTTAACTTTAAAAAGCATTGCAATTTACAAAACTCTGTCTTGTTGGATGTCCTGAAGATTCCTCCCCCTGCCCCCCTTCCAGTGCCTGTTTGAACTCTGAGTGAAAGGTGGAAATATGTTTGCTCTAACATATTTGATGTGATTGAGATGAGATTAAGTGATTTAAACGATTTAAAAATTATATTTACATTAGTGCAATCTGTTAGCTTTAATGCTAATCTGTCTTTTCATTTGCTTCGTGGGGTAACAAACTGGGCATGGAGGGTTAGATCTGTTCCGAATATCAGTCACCTTACATTTGGGGTTCTTTCTGTAACCAGCCTCTGGGTTCTCCAGGCAAAGTTGAGTTCACTATTTAGACCTTAACTGTACTTCTTAGCAATGACCTTGTGGGGGTAGAGAAGCATGGCCCAGTGGCACTTTCCAGCTGTATACAGGCTATCCGTCGGGGTATAATCATGCTCAGTCCCAGCACCGCAGGCTTGGACATATGTTGAGTTTTATT
Organism: Notamacropus eugenii; assembly: GCF_028372415.1. NCBI lineage: Eukaryota > Metazoa > Chordata > Mammalia > Diprotodontia > Macropodidae > Notamacropus > Notamacropus eugenii. The sequence continues at coordinate 39,575,330 of NC_092877.1, read as the reverse complement.
TCTTTCTTCTGACATTAATCCTATTCACCAGCTGTTCTGCCAGCTGCCATTCTTCAGCTTGGAGATTACATTTTGGGGGATACCAACAAAGGTCTAGTTGACCACTGCTCTCTCTCCCTCCCTTCTCTCCCACCCCCTTCCTCCTGCCCCATTTACTTTAGAAATGATTGGATTTGGGGGTTAGGAGGACTCAATTTTTTTTTCTACTCTCACCTCAGTCCTCTTTGGATCCCTAGACTTTAATGTGATTTATGATCACTTTGAGTGTGTTAGAGATAAGCCTTTAAAAGAGCCCAGATTACCACCTTACTTATAAATCCCCTTTCCATGAAAAAGAATCTGTAGTTTACATTGAAGACTGTAATTAATGTTTCTTATTCTATTATGTAAACAACATCAATTAGTAGCAAAATCTTCTGATGTCCTAAAATCACATTAAAGACGAAAAACGTGCTTTCATTCTATTTTTCCCCCAGGTTTCTGAGTGTATCTCCATTAAAGATGATACATTTTTTGAGCTATGGTTTCACTAATCTAGTTTGAACGGGCTATTAAATCTCTGTTACACTCATAATATATACTAATAAGTAGTATAGATTTCTCACTTCGTATTCCAGATGATCTGTCCATAAGCAGGATGTTAAACATCTGTAGTTTAAGCCTTCTGGGACTAACAAATGCATTAATGCTGGAAAGAAATGTGGCCTGAGCAGTAAGGTCACAGACCATGTGCTAAAGAAGCAACCCCAATATCATCAGGTCCACATGCATACTTCAGTGGTAATCCTCCTATTTTCATAGAGGAGAAAGCCTAATAGATTTAAATTGTAATCATTCTCAGCCCACATTTAGTATATTAATGGCAGCAAATACACAAAATCCCATATGCCTTATAATTCTCTTAGCGGATGCTTTAACAGCTTTTGCTGCACTGCTCCTCACAATAGCGGCTTAATAAGTAGCCACTTGCTTTCCTCGGTAGTCGGACTAAATGGTAACATCAGTGATTGCTGTGGACCGCTAAATAAGGAGCAGAGATTTTGCATTTCCCCACTACTTTATAGGACACAGGGACCTTGCAGTAAGCAGGCTGTAAGGAATTCAGTTTTAATCAATCCAAAGGACCAGCAGGAGTCACTGGAATAAATACTACCCTGTCTGTGATCTTAGTCTTCTTCAAGCTCCATTAATCCAGTGGAGCCACCATCTCATTGATGGGGGTATTCCCTCCAACGGCAATACAGATCACACCCCTCCATGTTTCCTATACCATGGGACTCTTGTTTTTCCTTTAAGTTAGCAATGAGAAGAGGATAGGAAGGGGGATGGGAGTGGGGCTTCTTTGTATTTTCTTGGAAAACAAGCCCCAAATGGGTATTTCCAGAAGGTCCAAGAACTTCTCATCATGCCAAGTCTAGGTGACTTGTTGAGCTGGGATTTAAAAAAGAAAGAAAGAAAAAGAAAATGAAGCATCCTGAATTGACCGTCAACAGTGCCTATAACCAAATCTATAGAAATGAGGTAGAAAAAAGTTCTACCACTGGCCTTTTGGAACAAATACATAAAAAGAGTGAGAAATGAAAGAAATATTCTTGATTCCCCCAGCCTTGGCTCTCCCCCCAAAGCTTTACCAGGAGTGAACCCCCTTTACTAAATCCGGACATTCTATTTATAGCAATATTCCCCTTTCCATTGGTGGCCAAAGCGCTGCTTATAGGAAAACCTACAGGTGACTAATAGGAGCTGCTCACTAAGTGGAATAATGAATAGTATTAGGTGTCAATTAAATCAAGCTTCCCCGAGGTGCAGGTGCTCCACAATGTACTGACACATTTCAAGTAGCTATGCCACTTCACCCATGCATATGAACAAGCGCATTTGCATATTAAAAAGCTGAAAATTATTTAACTGAAGCAAAAGTCTTTTAGAGATGATGGAGGTTATTAAAACTGTTGACAAGAAAGAAGGTAATTGCCTGAAAATGAGAGATGACATTCTGCTATACACAGGGAACGTTGTTTTTGTTGTATTGTGCAGCCGTGCCGGGGTGTATAACCTATTACATTGAGACTGCTCCTATGCAATTAGACCCTTTTTGTCCTCACTTCAATAAGGCTATGATTATGAAGGATTGAAGAACACTTGGCATATTGAATGTCTGTTGTTTTTATAACTTCGTCAGAAATGACAAAACACGTTTTGTGTCCTGTTTTTTCTTTGTAGGCTTATTGATTCTGTGATTATAATATTCATAAAAGACAATGTGTTCATGGCTGAACACTCTGTCATTTATACAGGTTTTATTTTTTTCCTCTCTTTTTCCCCCTGCTGCAACACCGTACTCATTTGAATGCCAAGGTGTTAGTCATAAGATGAACAGATTTTTTTTCTAAGTAAAAGATGAATAGGTGAGGAGAAGTTGATCGTACTCATCATTCCAACTATTGCCTTGGAAAATGTCTAAAAAAGAGGAATGTTTGGGGAAAGTTTCAGATGGTGATCATTGGCCAGCTCACAAACTTGGAAGCTGTTAGGTTTCTTTCTCTTGAACATGAACAACTGATTCTCCCTTAAAATGTTGATGACCATGTTTCTATGGGCCAAACTGTGGATGAGGAGCATTTAGGAAATAGCATGAAATCATACATGTAGAACTGGAAGAGGCCTGAAGGGCCATCTCATTCCTTCCATTTCAGAGGGGAGCAAGCTGACACATGGAGAAGGGAATTTACTTGATCAGGTTCACATAGGTAGCAAGTAGCAGGGTTAATATTTGAGCCCAGGTATAAGATCATAGATTTGAATCTGAAAGAAATCTCAGAGGTCATCTATCCCAATGCCCTGCTTTTGTGGAAGAGGAAATAGAAGGTCTAAAAGGGGAAGAGACTTGTCTGTGGTCCTACAGGTAGCAAGTGGCAGGGGTTTGAACCCAGGTTCTCTGCCTTCATATGTGGTTTTCTTTCCATTGTGAGATGTTGCCTTTCAGTATGGGCCCCCAAGGAGGAATTTTTATATAGCATAGGAAACAATGGATTGAAGTTGACTCCTGAGGTTTGAAGTGGAGCTGACTTGATCCTATACAGCAAAGATTGCTTGTGAAAAGATTTTGTTTCTAACCATCTTAATTGGTTTGATAGACATGGAAAGCCCAGCACCAGTAGCTTCAGTTTTTAATAGATCCCCTCTGGGTCTGCACAGTGTGAAGTTTCTTGTCATTGTCATGACCCACGCTCCTCTCTTGGAGTTCTTGTTCTTGGGGGACCTGGGAAGGACTTAGGCTTCCTCCGCCCACCCTTCTAGATGCCTGGTGCCACTTTTCATGTCAAGTTTGTGCTGATCCCCTTCCACTGCAGTGGCATATATACAATGAGGAAATCTAGGATGACTTTGGCAAGTATGGAATCTTTGGGAGCTGGAAGAAATCCCTATTGGTCCATAAAGTTTCTAGAGTATGAGCTAGTGTCCCCTCCCATTCCTTTCATGTTGCTTTTTTCTGCATAATGATGATGTTTCTCTTCTGTTTTGCCACATCTGGGCTTTAGTAAATTAAGAGGCACACCTAGAATCCCTGTTAGCAGCTGTCGACTCATTCATCTCATCTGACATGAACTCTTTGAGCCAGAGAGGGGGAAAATGGCTTTAGGCATACCCTTTTTTGATTTTACCCAGAAGAAAATAGCTAGCACTCAATTACCTTGTTCTCTACAAATCCACAGTATTATTATCTTCTCAAAGAAAACAATGCTGATCTGACCATATAGCTTAAGTGAGTATGCTTATTGATGACTGAAGAGGGGAGGGTGGGCCGGATCCTACTCTCCATCTGCCTCCCTGTTACATATCCTCCTCCTCAGCTCTTCTCCATTCAAGTCTGCCTCCCCCCCAATTTCTAAAGGAGAAATTTCTTCCAGTTGCTTTTTTAAGTATTAAGAATTGTAAAGGAAGGTGATTAACTCAAATTCGCCTATGTAGATTTAGAGGAGAATCAATCCATTTTCTTACTATTAAAAAAGTTTTCTAAAATGAATCTCTTGTGGACTAATTGAAGTTTTGCTTCCTTTGAAATACAATCTTTCTTTGGGGTGCTATTATTTTTTTAAAGAACATGTTTTAGCATCATTTGCATAATTATGTTTACTGCTTAAATACATTATTACTTGTTTTATTTTTTATTAATGATATAAATGATACTAATTATTAGTAAAATAATGATGTCTTCACAGAGGACTTTATAATTACAAAAGGTTTTTTAGACCTCGTTTCATTTGACCCTGACCAACAGCCCTTTGAGGTGTGCAACACAAGTATTATTCCCATTTTACAGTTGAACAAACCCTATCTCAGAGAGGGGAAGTGACTTGTGTCTTATAGGAACCAGAGCGATGACTTAAGTCGAGAGTCTTCTGACACTTAAATCTTGTGTTCTTTTCACTGCCTTGCTTTTTCTTTATAAGAAAGGGACAGTTTAATGTTTAAGAAGTCAGGGTTGAAGAAAATTTTTCATTTTAATTTGAACAAAAAATATACATTGGGTATACTCGTGAAATGTGGTTAAATTAAACTTGCAAGCCTATAGTCCAAGCACTGAAGCAATGAAAATTTCTGTTTAGTGCTACCTTTTGGAAAAAGGGAAATCTGGGTAATAGTTCACACTCATGTGGCACTTTAATGTTGCAGAGTGCTTTCCTGAAAACAACTCTGCAGAACAAGTAAAGCAGGTTTGATGATTCCCATTTTGCAGCTGAGTGAACTGAGGCCAAGGGAGTGTGCAGAACAATAATAAAAGCTCACCCTTACTGATAGAGTGCTTCCTACAAAGAGCTTGTCTCTCAGCAACTCTGTGAAGTAGGTAGTATAAGTTTTATTCTCTCTCTTTTTATAGATTGAGAAACTGAAGCTCAGAGAGTTCAGCTAATTGCTCGCAGAGCTAGGATTTGGTCCTGTGCCTTTGGACTTCTGATCTAGTGTTTTTCTCACTGTCTTCCCCTCCCTTTTGGGGCATGGGTTCTGTATTAATCATAATTATTCCTCCATATCTTAACCAGAGACTCATGATGGGCTAGGAAACTGAGAATGCTTTCTTGGAATCCAGATTAGAGAAAAGGAAGCTCTCCTGTCCAGCACCCTTCTAGGCAATCCTCTTAGAAGCTGAGAGCAGGGTTATAGAGTAAAATGTTAGGTCTTTGTATCTGAATGGCAATGGTTCAGAGACAAGTTTGATGTGGATGCTAGTTGAGTATTTCTTTTTCATAAGGGATACCAGGTAGAGAAGCTAACTTGCCCCTAAGATAGGAAGGAGTGAACATGAAAATGAAAATGTGCTGATGAAGAAGCCCAGGAGTGGCACATAGAAGAGAAGTTGAATGAAGGGTCTGTGGGTTAATTGGGAGTGCAGTGTGGCCATATATCCAAATCACCCAAGAATGGGCCCGGGCGTAGTGGATCTCATTGAATCTGGGTAATCCCAGGAACTGTCTAGTCAGTGGGGACAGAGAGGCCAGATCCATTAAGAAAGCTTCTCTTTGTCTCAATGCCCCTAGATGGGGTCTGTCACTCTAGGAAAAATACCATTTTATTCTTGTTATCTACCTGTCATCTACCAACCATCTCCTCCTGCTCCTCATGGTACATCTTTTATCAGCATTAGGTAGGATGCCTTCATTGTTACCCCAAGCCCCATTACCTGAGTCATGCCAAACCCTTGATCCCCAAGCACGTTTTGTGTGTGTGTATGATGTGTGTGCTCATGCTTATGTGCCCATGAGAGATGCTCAGGAGTATTTACTGTGCCCAATGTGTCTGCCATATGTAAACTGATATACCGGGACCTTTCCTGAATGTATCCAGTTCATGCAGGGCTATTTGCATCCATTATTGTATAGGACCCTCACAACAGCTCTCTGAATGAGGCAGAGCAGGGGTTTAGCTCCATTCTACCAGTTTGGAAACTGGAACTCATAGACATGAGGAGACTTATCTAAAGTCCTAAGGCTAGTAAATGGACCCAAATCCCAAGTCTGTTGTGGTTTTTCCTTTATACCAAGTTGCTGCTATTCATTTTAAAAAGTATGTTATTACGAGCTTAATACTGAACATCAGTGTAACCAACTAAACTTATTAGAAGCTATTTATACTTAATTTCAATTCATAAAGTATCATAACAGTTTTTCAGTCACTATCTCTAAGTCTTTGTTCATTCATTCTCATTCTCATTTGTTTTTCCTCTTATGTGGTTAAAATTTGTGGACACTGCATTTTTCTACCAGGTTGTTTATTGATGGAATAAGGAAGTTATGTTGATAGAGAAGTTGGGTGCGGAGTCTGCTATTTGCCTCAGTCTTCCAACCTGTCTTACACAAAAGATTTCATCTAGACAGACCTTGGCAAAGAGAAGTGTTACTGTGCATTAATTGGCCTTTCGAAGTAAATGTGGCATTGGGCTATAGAGTGGTACAAAAAAACCCAAAAACAACCCAACCTACAGCTACCTCATTTCCATAGAGGAGATGACCACATTTTCGGGACTGCTATGTTATGCATCTGACCACAGGATCCTGCAGGTTTTTGGGGGTATTACTCCTTCTATCTGGCAGACAGAGCTAGTTAGGATGGTCATATTGAAGTCAGCAAGGTACGGTGGAGTCACCAGACCTGAATTTAAATCCTGGGTCCATCTGTGTGAATTTGGGCACCTCATTTAACAACCTCTCTGGGATTGAGGTTCCTTATCTGTAATAGGAGGGGGTTGGATGATACTTCTGAAGTCCTTTCCAGTCCTGGATTTATATCCCTTGGTTAGAGAGATGATGTCTCTAGAAGAATTTTGTGTCCCACTTGGAGTTCTTATGCAGGTGTTTACTTCTAGGAATATGACTCAATGTAAAAATAATTCAAAAAGATACATTAGCATGTCAGTTTTTATCTCCTATCCACTTTCTCACTTGAACTTTACAAAATCCCTGTAGGATTATTATCTCCGTTTTTACAGATGAGGCAACTGAGATGTTAAGCAACCTGTACAAAGTCACAAAGTAAGTGACAAAAGTGCAACTCACACCCTGGCTTTCTGAGTCCAACATTCATGTGCTTTCCATTATGTCAAGCTTTTCCTGAATAGCATTCTTTCAATAGGTCACAGTTCATTCAAACCGGGGCCATGCTTTTGATAGCTAATTTGAACTTTCTGGCAACTTAAGGCCACAGAAGCAGGCACGTTCTAGGACAGAAGCACCTCATTTGGCTTCTTTGGCTAGCCACATGGATATCCTGTATTGTTTGTGGCTTTGTGGACATGGAAGTTCTTTACATTGGGAGAGTGGTCATTCAGAAAAGTGTATTGGGTTACGGACAGATCTGAATTGGAGCAGTAGTTTAAGCTGCATTTTGCCACAATGTGCCTCTCTTCAGAAACTGAGGAGAACAGAAATGAAAACTTTTGAAGGCAAGATTCTAACCAATTGTATTTCTTGAATTTCTAGTGCTCATACCTCACCTGGAAGTTCTTGCTATGTTTTACACACACATACACACACACACACACACACACACACACAATTTTATTTATTTCTCCAATTACATGTTAAAACAAATTTTAAACTTTTTTTTTTTAGAAGTTTTGAGTTCTAAATTCTCTTTCTCTCTTCCTCCCTGAGATGGTAAGCAATCTGATATAGATTATACATGTGCAACCATGTAAAACATTTCCATATTAGTCATTTTGTATAAGAAGACTAAAAAAAAATAATGAAAGAAAAAAAGAGGAAAACAGCATGGCTCTGTGTGTATTCAGATAATATGTTCTTTCTTTGAGGGTGGATAGCATGATCACAATTCCTTTGAGATTGTCTTGGATCATTGTTTTGTGGAGAATAGCTAAGTCATTCAGAGTTCATCATCATGTAATATTGCTGTTATCAGGTACAACATTCTCCTGGTTCTACTCATTTCACTTTGTATCAGTTCATGGAATTCTTTTTAGGTTTTTCTGAAATCATCCTGCTTGTCATTTCTTATATCGTACCAAGTTTGAAAGCAATTTATATAATTAAAAGTTTGTAATCTGGAGCTCAAAGTCATTTGCATAAGACTCTCCTAATTGGTGGAAAATGATCATTCAATGCTCCCTGCAGTGCTCAGGCATCTCTATATGTTGACTTCTTCCGGAGTCTTTCTCTCTGTCCAGATACCTCTCCCTGAAGAGGACCTGGAACCATGTGTTTCCTTTCTTGGGAACCAGAAGAACAAGGATTTCTCCTGTCTTAAGCTTCCAGCAGTTTGGCCGCCATGTAGCTTGGGTAATCATTCTCCACCAATGAGAAGAACATATGCTGTTCTAGCATCTAGCAGCCTTTGAATACACTTGGCTGTTTATACAGGTTCCCAGAGGTCTAAGACACACCACTACAGTATGACTTGTTGGGTCAGAGCTGGGATGAGATAAAGTTCAGTCAATTTAAAAGCATTCATATGAGAGGTGTGCCAAACAAAATGCTCATGAAGAAAGAGCCAGTGACTAGGGGCATAAGTGATCTTGACCTGTAGAGAGAGCTGGGAAGTTTCATTAGCCTCTTTATCCATCCCTACACTTAATCACTAACTGTTGTGGTCAGTTTTGGTAAAGTCTTGCTATCAAAGGAAACTGGATTATTAATTCTCATTACTCAGGATTTTATTGGACCTTTATTAATGATAATTGTAAATGCTGCCATCTGTGTCTGGACCATTTGTCATGTTCTAAATTTAGCTCAAGGTTTTACCTTTAAAAATATAGTTTCCTTTTTGATGGTCTCTTTCTTTGAATGTTTTAAGAACCAAGCATTTATATGAGGCTGCTAATGTACCTGGAACCGTGATAAGTGTTGGGGATAAAAATATAAACATGAGACAGTTTTGACTTTTAAAGGGCTTTAAGTATATTGAGTGATTTTTTAAAAATATGATGTCATTGGAACCTCACAACAAAACTTTGAGGTAGGTGCTATTATTAAACCCATTTTACGAGTAAGGAAAAGGAGGTAAAGTGACTTATGCAGGATCCCACAGCTAAGTTAGTGTTTGAAGCTGGATTTGAACTCAGATCTTCCTGATTCCAGAACCAACACTCTAGGCCCACTGTGCTACCAGCTGCTTCAGATAGTATTAGGCCAGGTGCTGCCTCCTTTTTAAAGCTCCTCAGAATTAGTGCTGCCTCATCTCTACTTATCTGATATACATATTCTGTCTCCTGATAGAACATAAGTTTTTTGGCAACAAGAACTGATTTTTGAAAATGTTCATTGAATTACTGTCTGAGCGTAGAATAGCCAGAGAATGCAGATGATGGGATGGTTAGAAAAGAGAATAATCCCCAAATGGAACGGTCAGGGAATGGGATTGATGGCTCACGACCAGAACCATTTATTTTAATCCTTGTTGAGAATGGGTCTAAAATGCCTTCCTTCTTTAGCAAATAAGTAGAGGGAACCTGGTGAAGTGTTTCTCTAATAATCTAATTTATTACGTGCCTAAAATTGCACATTGAGTTTCAGTGGCAATTTTCCAGGAATGGATAATGAAAGTTAATTATAGCTAGCATTTATATACATTATCTTGTGTGATACCTGGCACATAGTAGGTGATTAATAAAGGCTTGTTGACTGAGTGACTAATCCTTACAACTGCCCTGTGAGGTAGGTGCTCTCATTGTTCCCATTTAGGATGGGCTGAATAGTAATGATAATTGACATTTATCTGACACTTTAAGGTTTGCAAGAGCTTTACCTCTATGATCTCATTAAGTCCTCACAAAATCCCCGTGATAGACATCACAGGTATTACTGTTTCCACATTAAGAGATGATGAAACCAGCACTGAGAAATTGGGTGCCATGATACTGCTTGGAAACAGTATTTGAACCCAGATCTCTCTTAATTTAATGTGCAATGTTCTTACAACTATGTTTATTTATTAATTGCTTTTAATTTCCTGGTTTCTTCTAAAGTTGAGCTCAGAGAAGAATTTCTTTCATCTTAGTTCATTGGAATCCATCTATGGAAATCTAGCTGGCCATATACTGCCTGGGATGGTGGAATGGTGTCACTGGGGCTAAAGCTGCAGGTTTGCAGGTTCACTGGCTAAAACCTAACCATCTTCCTAACCTTCAGTTCTCCTCCATCCTCTCATTCAGTTGTCTTACAAATGTATGCCGCTGGTCATATGGGATACTGGAAAAGGGAATGTGGATAGATGCTCAAGGCACATCTATCACCATCTCTGAAAGAAATAATCCAAAGAGCACATGCACTTTCTTTGGCATATGGGGAGAGCGGGAATATTTCCATACAGTGCCTACAATCTTGGCTTGCTCTGCCAGGTGAGCTCACCTTTTTTTTAAACAGTTTGGTTTATCTGCAGAGCATTGAAATGAATTTTCATAGTATGAACCAAATGATGATCCTGACATGTCTTTATTAATAACCAAAGAAAGACTAAACTGTGTTCACTGTAGTGTTAGTGTTAAGCATCTTTGATCATATAATATTTTCTTTGGAAATTGATAGCACAAGAGGGATGTAAAAAAGTTAGCTCTCTTAGAATATATTTGACTAAATATGACCGCCTGATTTCCCTAGCACTTTCAGAAAGTTTACTGTGATCATCTGCAGATATTTGCATTTCTGCTGATCTCAAGACCTTTAATCTGCATTGAAGATGAAATGAGTGACTTTATTTCTATTACTTTAAGTGGATATTTTAAAATGTTATTTTTCTCAATTTTTTATTTTAAATTTTTACTTTTGATAAATTTTATTGTTAGCATCTATTTTTTTTTTAATATAACCTGGACTTCCTGTTGCATCCTTTCCTTACTTCCACCCAAGAGAATCATACTTTATTAACTGTTTGTCCTAGGGTACATCACTTAACCTCTCTGTGCTTCAGTTTCTTTACATGTAAAATGGGGATAATAATAACGCTTACTTCTCAGACTAGTTGTGAGGATAAAATGAGATCATATTTGTAAGCACTTTGTGAACCTGAAAATGTTTTATAAATGCTGGCTCTTGTTGTTGTTGTTATTTGCTATTTTTTTTCCTTTGGGGTCAAGTTGGTTATTTGTTTTGTATTTCAAAACATTTATTTTTTTATATTGCTTGTGGCTGTTCTTTCCGTTTAGATGATAGCAGTCAGCAGTGTATATTTCTTTGCTGACTCTGCTTATTTCACTTTGCATCAGTTCACATAAGCCTCTTTATGCTTCTCTAGGTGTGATTGGCATTTCTTATAGTAGTGTAATATTCCATTACTTTTATATCTTCTATTCTGTTTGGCCACTCCCCAATCAATGGAAATCTCCTTTATTTCTAGTTCTTTGCTAGTATAATAAGTGCACATATCAGTGTTTTGAAGTACAGTATTTTGGTGAGTGACCTCCTGAGGTATATACTTAAAAGAAGAATCTCTGAGTCAAAGGGTCTGGATGTTTTAGCAACCCTCTCTCCCCCACTTTTGTGTAATTACTAATTGCTTTCCAGATTGGTTAGAAAAACTGTGTGCTTGTCTTTCTACAACCCCTCCAAAATGACTGTTCTTATCTTTTGTTATCTTTGCCAATTCACTGGATGTGAGGTGAAACCTCAGAGTTGTTTTGATTTTCATTCATTCATTCTTTATTTTTTAAATTAATGCTTCAGAACTTTCTTTTGAATGGTTATTAATGGTTTACACATTCTTCCTTTCAGAATTACTTGGTCATGTTCTTGACCAATTCTCTTTTGGGGGATAACTTTTGATCTTATCTATTTTCATCAGTCATCTATACATCTTGGATACCAAGCTCTGATCAGATACAAAGAAGTTTTCCCAGTTGATAATTTACCTTCCTGTCTTAGCTGTATTAGTTTTGTTTGTGTGAGATATTTTCAATTTCATGCAAAACCATCTACTTCATTTTTTGTAATTGGCTCCATCTCTCTTTTAGCCAAGAACTCAGCTTCTGCCTGTAGTTTTTGAAGGAATGTACGATCTGCTTCTCATTCAAATTTTTATGTAATGATCTTTATTATTTGGGTCTCATTTCCATTTTGAATTTGTTGTGGACTGTGGTGTAAGATGTTGGCTCTGGTATTCCCAGCAGTTCTTCTCAAATAGGAAGTTCTTTCTGAAGTCACTGAGGATTTCAGGCTTATCGAGCACTTGTTTTTTTAGTCCCATTATTTGGTCTGTTGCATCGATTTACTTCCCTTTTTAACCCCAGCCAAACTGTATTTATGACTTGTGCTTTATCACATAGTCTGAGGTCCTTCATCCCTACCTTTTCAGTGATTTCTCCTGAAGTTCCCGAGCTTTTGTCCTGTTCAGTGAATTCTGTTATTATCATGTCTTGTTGATTGTTTGTTATTCCTGCCAATTCTATAATTGTATAGAATTAAATCCATAAGGTATCTTTTTCAATAGATAGTAATTCCTGATATTATAAATAAAGTATTTATTCAAAGGGGCAGCTAGGTGGTACAGTGGATAGATGACTGGACCTAGAGTCAGGAAGACCTGAATTCAATTCCAGACTCAGTTTCCCCATATATAAAATGAGTTGGAAAAGGAAGCTAGTCCAGCATCTTTGCTGAGAAAACCCCAAATGGGGTCACACTGAGTCAGACACAACTGAACCACAGCAACACCACCATAGATTAAAAACAAGGTGGGGAGTGGAGGAGAACTAAAAGTAAATGAAGAAAGTCTGTATATTTATCACATGCTTATCATGTGCCAGACACTGGTCTAAGTCCTGGGATTAGTCAAAGGCAAAAATGCAACAGGCTTTGCCCTCAAGGAGCTTATATTCTGCTGGAAGGGAAACATGTACACAGATAAACTGATACAACATATGTATAAGTACATTTTTTTAAAAATTATACTTTCTGTTGCAGAGAATCTAATTTTATTGTGAAACAATTAGTCCAAGAATTACAATTCTCAAGTCCACATATACCACAGATCCTAGAGGTAGAGCTGGAAGCAACCTTAGAGGTCTAGTAATCCAAGCCCCTAATTTTAACAGATGAGGAATTGAGGACCAGAGAAGTTTAGTGATTTGCCCATCACTCAGGGAATCAGTGGTTTTTGAATATTATTAGAGCGAACAAGAGGGCACAATCCTAACTTGATCTTGGGTGCCTTTGCTTTTTCTTGGCAAAATCCACCATCCTTTTAAGTCATTTGTTATTTTTTTAACAGTAACTATATAAGGGGGAATTACTGTAATCTGGAGGAAGTACATCTATTCAGTGAGTGGAATTTTGACCCATTTTTTTTGCCAAGGAATCAGTACTTTGTTTTGAGCTTTATAAACCAATAACAGAATGAAATGTGTGGCAACTACAATTCCTATTTGACCAAGTGAAGTTGATTTGGGGCTATTAAAAGTCCTGGAGGATTTATTCTGCTGCGTAGATCTCAATAACACAAATTGTATCTAAATGAGAAAGAAAAAGATCTGGTTAGATTCAGCAGCCTTCTCTGAAATAAAATTAACTAGCACAAACCTCTCTTGGTGCTTTTAGAATAGATCGTCTTTGTTTCATTTACATTGGGTTCAAGCCTGGATGAAAGAGGAAGAGAGATCAAGGAAGCAATTGTGTGTAGAGTTTGATTCTTACATCTATTTTTGTAAATAAAAGCTGAAGCAAAATCCTGTTCTCAGAAACTACCTAGAGGAACCCTATTTGGAGTAATTAATTGTTCCACTTTCCAAGCATGAATATTTGGGGCAGCTCTATCCTGTCACACAAAATCATTTAATCCTCATTATAAAATTATCCATGAAGTGAGCACAAGGATGATATTGTTAGGTTTTTTGCTGTTACATTAACAGGATAGTGAGATTTATCAAATGCAGTTTTTAAAAAATAGAAATTGACAAGTTTTCTTGTTTCTGAGATGTTCAGACATAATTGAAATTGCCTGCTTCTTGTATGTACGCTATTTGAGCCATCTGCAACCTGAAATTTGTTCTGGATATTTGTCATTCAGCCAATAGTGGCACCAATAAACCAATTTTCGTTTTTATTTTAGAGCTTTTGTTCTCTACCATCTTCTTTTCTTGTAGTTTATGTTTATTATTGATAGGATGAACCCACATATTAGGGGTCTGGTCATCTAAGCTACCAGTCTGGTCTTACCTGCTTTGGAGGTTTGCTGTTGTTTTGCCTGCTTTGTGTCTGTTAAATGAAACTTTTGATTTTCAAAGGTGGACATGGAAAATGTATCCTTCATAATGTTTTAGAAGAAATAGAATTGCAACTTTTCTGGCAATAGCTAGATTGAAAGTGGTAAAATTATATGTCCCCTGGGATTCATATCAGAGGATATATTTGTATTTCTATGATATGACTTCCAAATGCCAAAGAGTGGGTGTATATTAATTTAAGAGTGGCACTGCTAAAAATGTAGAAGGTATTTAAACCTCACAGCTGACATCATAGCAATGAAATAACAAAATAGGCATACACTTTTTTTTGGACAATCAACATTTAGATGACTGTCTTATTAAGCAGTAATGAAAATCATGCCAAAATTGAGAGGAATTGAACTTGTATAAAGTCTTCACTTTAAATAAATAATACCCGTTGAAACAAAGTACTGTTAGGCAGAGTCAAAGAATAGTATGAGTTGATTGGGTCATTACTCTGTAGCACTTTCTTTGGGGTTGAACGTCCATGATGACTACTGTTGTTGAATTTTTCCTTGTGGTCCTTTGCTGTACTATATCCCTCAGGCTGCCATCACTACTACCAGGGTCCTGTTTTCATTGTATCTCTCTCCAAAGGTCTGCCTTCTCCTTTAGGGGCAAATACTGGACTGTCCTATGTATGCCTATTCCTCTCTTGTTTTTATTTTTGTTTACTTATTGAATTTATATCCCAGTACTTAACACAGTGCCTGGTACACATAATAAGCACTTAATAATGTTGGATCTCTCTATCTCTCTATCTCTCCAATATCTCTGTTTAATTTTATCTTCTAATTTTCTATCATCTACTTTTGTTTATCTCTTTCTCTGTCTCTCTCTCCCCATAAGTGTGTGTGTGTGTGTGTGTGTGTGTGTGTGTGTGTGTACTCCAGTGAATGAATTCATATGTATGTCTGTGAATGAATAAATTAATGAGAAAAGCATTTATTAAGCACTTACTCTGTGCAAAGCACTGTGCTCAGACCTGGGATACAAATAGAAGAATTCACTTCTCTCAAGGAGCTCATGGGGAAAAAATTTCTCTGATTAACAACTGCTGATTTCTGAATGTGAAGTGTTGCCAGGTTCAGCAGTGGCAGTCCCATTGGACAGCCTTTAGAAGGAAAAATTCTCACTGTTCATTTATGAAACTTTACAATCATGAGATTCTTTCAAACAGCAAGTCAATTTGACATTTTACGGAAACTGATATTGCAAGGTCGGTGGCTCCTGAAAGGTTTTTATTTTTGTTTTGTGTAGCATCTCATCTATTAGATTCAAACATCTGTGCTTCCAAGGAACAATGAGGTTTTTGGTTCCAGTAGGGAAGGCCTGTAGTATTTCATTTGAGTTTGCTGACCTGTTTTATATAGCAGCACCACTGGGTCTTGTTCTCCCTCCCAGGAATTTTGCTATCCTTGATGGAACCATTTTTGTTTAGACTGTAAATATTTCCTCCATAAACTCCTCCAAATTGACAATTAGTTTCTAAAATGGTAATTTTTTTTCATTTCAAAATCAAATTTTAGCTTGTAATTGGAGAGCCCTTGTCTAGGGAGGGTAGCCATTTATTTTTTAAACCAGGCATATGATGAAGCACAGCCAGAGATAGCTCATTGGTTCTGTCTTTCTGTCACATGAGCTGAATAAAATGTTGTATGACCAAAGAACCCAGGACTCTAGTAATTAACCTTGAGGACTTTCTCTTGGAACAACCCTTGCATTTCTATGCAGGACAATTTGCCAATTTGTAAATGGAAGTTAAAACAAAGGAAACAATGTTTATACAGGGAAAAGATCTGGGCTTGAATCCTGGCAGCTATGCTTGCTATCATGTGACCCTGGATAGGTCATTTCCCCAGTAGGAGCCCATTTATAAAATGATGATTTGGTGATTCAATTCAATTAAAAAATATTTAGTGTTAGTGATGTATATGACATTGCACTAGACACTAAGGCTACCCTCCTCTTCAAGAGCTTGTTTTCTGTTGGGAGGAGACAGTACATAGTTCTAGGGGGAAACATGTACACAGATAAATCCTGCACGTCTGTGTGGGGGCAGTTCAGTGGTGCAGTAGATAGAGCCCCAGCGCAGGAGTCCGGAGGACCTGAGTTCAAATTTCACCTCAGACACTTGACACTCACTAGCTGTGTGACCTTGGGCAAGTCCCTTAACTCCAATTGCCTCATCCTGGGTCATCTCCAGTCATCCTGATGAATATCTGGTCACTGGATTCAGATGGCTCTGGAGGAGAAGTGAGGCTGGTGACCTGCACAGCCCTCCCTCACTCAAAACAAAGTCAAGTGCAAGTCATGGCATCACTTCTCTGATGGCAACGAAGGGCGAACATGTATATCTGTGTATGTGTACTATATATTTATATAGTGTACGTATATGTATACATGTGGGGAGGGAGGGAGGGAGAGAGAGAGAGAGAGAGGGAGGGAGGGAGGGAGAGGGAGAGAGAGAGGGAGAGAGAGAGAGAGGGAGAGAGAGAGGGAGAGAGGGAGAGAGGGAGGGAGGGAGGGAGAGGGAGAGAGGGAGGGAGAGAGAAAGAGAGAGAGAGAGAGAGAGAGAGAGAGGGAGAGAGGGAGAGAGAGAGGGAGAAAGGGAGGGAGGGAGAGGGAGGGAGAGAGAGAGAGAGAGAGAGAGAGAGAGAGGGAGAGAGGGAGAGAGGGAGGGAGGGAGGGAGAGAGGGAGGGAGAGAGAGGGAGGGAGGGAGGGAGAGGGAGGGAGAGAGGGAGAGGGAGGGGGAGAGGGAGGGAGAGGGAGGGAGAGGGAGGGAGAGGGAGGGAGGGAGGGAGGGAGGGAGAGAGGGAGGGAGGGAGAGAAAATGCAAAGTAATTTTTTTGGGAGGAGGTGAGAACACTTTTAATAGGTGGGGGGGGAGCACTTAAGAAAGGCCTTATATAGAAAAGATTCACCCAAGGTGAACCTCGAGGGGAACTAGGGATCATGCCTTCCATGCTTGGGAGAAAAGTTGTACAAAGGCTGATCTCTGAGGTCTCAAATCTCTGAAATCCTACTCCTGTTCCTCCTGACACTGTATAGCAAACTTAGCCTAAGCATTCTAACCATTATGAGGGATCTGCCTGGATAGGTTCTCAAGTGATAATAAAGGCATAACGTGAAATGTTGGGAATCTCATTCAGTAATTTGCCTGCAGGACCAAGAGGAGCTAAACGAAATTTCATTTTTGTCTCCTTGTAATGCTTCTTTGTAGTTATGTGTCTTATAGCTGTCTGGACAGTCCTTATATGTGTGCATTTTTAAGTATGCCCTTGTGCGCACACACACACGCACAGAGGCCATGGAAGAAGATTCTGAATATGGGCCACTTAGTGGATTAGGGGCTATCTGAAAAATTTTCTTTCTATATTCATTTGTTCCTATGTATGTGTGCAAGCAAGCGCTTATAAATTTCCCTTTGTCCTTGTAATGTATGTGCTAGATATAATTTGGGTGCTAAGTATACTGCCTCTTGGGGGTCATCTTGAGGTTTATTTTATTGATGACTGGTAGTCCCTTATGTTTTATAGTATTCAGAGTTTCCTTTCTCATCTCTTGAGTACTTTTATTTTGTTGTAGCTGTCATCTTGAAAAACCGAGTAAAAGTGAAACAAAGGCGTAATGACTGATCTGTTATGAAATTTATCTTGTAAGGAGAAGCAGAGACGCTCACACATACCATGTTACCCTACATTCCTTTTGAAGATAAATCTCGTAAAAGAGTTCATCTCCCAGAGCTTTTCTAATCTCTGGCTCCTGCCCATATAGCCTTGTCTTCCACATGGGGCAGACATGGAATTTCACCGGATGGGTGGGGGAATTTCATTTGGTTGATTTGGGCTAAAAGTAATCATTGGGTTTGATGCTTGCATTTTTTTTTTTTCACCTAAAGCTTTTTTACTCTTGGTGGTTGTGTTCTTGAGTTTTGCTTCTCCTGATCTCTGGATGCTTGTTTGAAAAATCTGTTTGGAAATTAAAAATTAAAAAACAAAATTCTGTTTCTAAAAATGTTACTTTTAGTTCAACTGGAAGAAAATGTCCCCTTTTTGGTGCTACTCACTTTCAGGTTCATCATTTCAGACTGTGTAGAATCTAAGTCCATCTGATGGTTATTGGATGGACCTTACTCAAGATGAGACAATGTTGGCACAGCAAAAAGATCTAGTTTGAATCCAGGCTTTGACTAGCCCTGTGATAGAGGCAAATCACTTAACCTCTCTGGATCTGTTTCCTCATCCAGAAAGTGGGGATAATATTGCCTGTGCTACCTACTCATCGGGTTAGCATAAGGAAAATGTTATGGAAGTATGACATCATTATTGCTCTTCAACATATTTTGTCCTTACAAAACTGTTTGGAAGGTTTTGAAGACTTTCTGTCCAACAGTGAGCTTAAGAGAAAGAAGGTCTTGTGATTATTGAAATAGCATATTACTTCATTTTGTTTCATTGTAAACACAATATCTAACACTTTGAGGTTTATAAGACACTGTTGATAAGCAAATCTGAAACACTATGAGGTCAAAGTATTATTATCCACTTTTTATTGACAAGGAAACTGAAGTTGAGAAAGATTAATGACTTGCCAATGGTTACAGAGTTAGTATTGGCAATTTGAGTCAAACCCAGGTCTCTTGACTCTTAAGTTCAGAGTTCTTTCTACAGCATCAGTCTCAGACCTCACCGAAACATATATCTATGCTTAGGATATATAGACACACACACATATGCACACACTCTGCTTTTATCCATCCCTTTTACATACAAGTTCACACTCATATCCTCTCTGCATCCCTTTTATATACTATATTCATTTATTTAAAAACATTCATGATATAATAAAATCAGCAACATACAAGTAACAGTTAAGAGGAGCACATTCCATCCTTTAACTAGGGGTGCCGTTGGTCACCTGGGGACAAAGTATCTCATCCCTTCTAGGGGAAACACAACAATCTTGTTGGGATTGTGGTTTAAATAAGTCATTGTTCCATTTTGAAAATGCGGAATCGGTGAATGGGCTTGTTCCCTTTGTAGGGGATTACAATAACACACGGAAGCTTATGAGTCCTTCTGACAGATGTGCTGGCACTTTGCCACAGAGCGAAGGGTGCGGCTCTGACTGACAACTTGCAATTATGTTATGATGAATGGTTCTGATGTGTGTTCAAGAGAAAACCACTTTCTAGAAAGTGAAAGTCGTGCATACGGTTCCTATAAAAACACACACATACACAGCCCTTAGAAAGTAGTCTAACTTTTTTTTCCCCCGCATTTTGGTGGGCTAACTAATTTGAGCTCCCCTCCTCTCCCAAATATCTCTGGTTTTGATAAATCAGAAGCCAAGACCAAAGTTTATATGAGAAAAATGAATTTGGCCTGTTTTGGCTTCAAAAGTGCTTTATCTGCATTTTTTCACAAAACTGACATCACCACTGAAGAAATCTTTACGTGCACACAGAAACGCTTAACCGCGTACGCATGTCCAGAGCATCGTGGACAATGAGACAATCGCAGTCAAACTTGCAGACAGAAACTGTCTTTCTTAGGGGCTCATTTTATCCCCTTTACCTGCTTTCTTGTTCCTGTTTGCACCCCCTAGGTAGACTATCCATAGATTGTTTGTGGACTCTTTTTTCTTCTTTAACTCTGATTTGATCTGAATGTGGTAAGAATCAGTCTTCCTTCAGTATAGATTTTGGCTCATCGAAGATAAAGCTGAATCATGGAAGAAGAGGCATTTCTTCTAGTTGCCATTTTATCCACATTCTAAAAAGCAAAACAAAACACATCTAAAATGGTTGGGCATGGGCCAAAAATTGACTGACTCGGTAGATCCAAATTCAATAATGAATAATGAAGCTAGCTTAGATTTATGTTTTGAAATTTACAAAGTTCTTTATGTACATTATTTAATCATAATAATAATCCTGTGGGATACCTTGTGTAGGTAGTGTTATGCCCATTTTATAGGAGAGAGAGAGATTAAGCAAATTGCCCAAAATGACCTGGCTGAGAAGTGGCAAAACTAGGATTGATTTGATTCTGAGTCCAAGACTATTTTTGTTTGGCTCATGGTATTAACAACAATACTACTAGTGTTTGAATCTCTTGTGACATAAAATACTCTAAGCAAGTAATTCCTATACATTTTTACCCAAATTCTATTTTCCACTCAAATTATGTCCATTGTGTAGCACATTTATATTTATGTAGCACAGAAATAACATTTTCCACTGATTCCAAAAGAAACTCAGGATTGATTTATATTGTTAGAGGAGAAACACTGACAGTCCAATAAATAAGCATCTATCTAGTTGTGGAACTGAGATGTACTTAGATGGCACATAAAGGAGGATGACCTTAAAAATCCAACTTTTGAAATTTCATTTATCATTTGAAAGGTGACAACAATAAATTAAATAAATTATTTTAATTCCATTCACATCCGCAAGAAGGCTTTAAATTCCTATTATGTCCAATAACTTGACTAGGAGTTAGGATTATAAAGACAGAATCAAAATAGTCATTGACCTCAAGGAGCTTACTTTCTAGAGGGAAGAAGGAACATGTACACAGAGAAGTCAGTACAAAATAATTTCACTTCAAAACATTATTCGAAGTTGGAAAAACAAAACTTTTTGAAAAGTAGCATCTCTCAAAATGTCTAGATTTCAGTGCCTTAAGATTACTTAAAATTCATATTCACTCAAGTTTGAAATGATATAGTGATAGGTACTAGAAGAAAGTAGGTACTTCCAGGGAATCTCCATTTGTAAAGATCGAGGATTTATTTTTTGTACTCAGGATGTGTTTTCTCTAACAAACTTCTTTCTGACATGTAGGGTGTGTCAGCTTTGGGATTTCCATAGTGGAACATTTTCATTGTGGATGGAAATAAATTGAATTTTTCACAGGGAAAAATTGATAATTTAGACATGGCTGCAATTGAGTACAAATCTTTAGGAATCTTGGTGTTTATTTGTAGAGATGACTTTTAAGGGAAAATCAGATATTCATATGAGATCTTTTATGACTTTGTTAAACTCACATTAGCTTCCTTTGCCTTCTCTTCACTCTTGGTATCACACTTCTTCTGCTCCTCTGTAGACATACAGAATGAAAGTGTGAGACTCAAGCTTACGGTGATGCTGTATTTTATTTTGACAGCTTCCTGTTTGGGTTCCTGTTTTGGGAACACTGAATTTTCCACCAAGTTACAGGATCTGGACATTGATTCCAATTGCATTTGACTGTATATGATAGCTTGCCACGAAATAGGTAGCGTGTGAGAATGGATAAAGAGGATTTGGAATGTTTCTCATATAATGTTTCTTGTCACTGTTTCCCAAATGATTTGCTGAGAAGAGAACAACTTGAAATATTTTCTCAGAGTGGGTGGGGGAAGAAAATACTTCTTTGAATCTCCTGACATTGCTTGGTCTCTACTGAGTTCTTACTAACTCTGTTTTCAATCCCTCAACTGGGTGTTGGTGTGCTCTGATCCCCAATCCTCAGAGTTGGCTCTCTGTTTTGGCCTGCTAGTGGGGCACGCTGGAAACGTTTGCAGGTGCAAGTAGAGGCCTGTCAGAAAGCTTGGGATTTAAGGCAGTGGCTCTGAGTAATATATTTGAGTCAATAGCCCTGATCAACTCCAGTGTGTGCTTGTGGGGAGAAAGGAGAGTGTATTGTTTTGTCTTTGTACCATAGGTCATAATTATAGCCGTGTTTATGGGATAATAAACTCATTAGGCAATTATGTCTTGTTGAGGAAGTAGCAGCCTTATTTGTTTCTAACTTGAAAGCTCTCAGGTAGGTAATAATTAGTTTGCATTTAGGTATTAAATGGAAGAAACTTGAAGTAGACTGTGTGTTCTTGACTTGTTCACTTTCTTTCTTCACCTTAATTCTTGGTGTACTTTGGAAGTCAATTTGGCCTGCTAAGCAGGGGAAGCACTGGATTTGACTTTGGATCCTGACTCAACTGCTTGTGACCTGAGTGGCCTTGGGTAAATAACTTCACTACCTGAGTCTCAGGTGGTGCAGTGGATTAAGTGTCAGGTGTGAAGTCAGGAAGACTCATCTTCATGAGTTCAAATCTGGCCTCAGATACTTATTATCTGTGTGATCCTGGGTGAATCATATAACTCTCTTTACCTCAGTTTCTTTATTTGTAAAATGAGCTAGAGAAGAAAACAGCAAAGCACTCCAAACAAATAGCAAACCACTGCCAAGAAAACCCCAAATGGGGGTCATGAAGAATTAGACATGACTGAAATGATTGAATAATAAATAAATGCTCATCAATTGATTGATTAAGAGGACTTGCCATTGGATGTCTCCAGGGACTGTAAAAGACTCCAGAGATAACCTTGCTTTCCACCTTTATAACTTCTCCTTAAGGTTTCATGTTTCATAAGGATACTGAACTCTATAGAGACACCAACCTTATACCTGAGGAGGTGACACTAACAATAATACTTTTAGGAAGCACTAATTTAAGGCTTACAAAAGTGGCTGCTCTGAAATAATCTCATTTCATTTTCACAATAAACATCCCTGAGTGGCAGGTAATTATAATAATATTGTTATTATTAATAATAAAAATTCATCTTTAAATAGTACTTTGACATTGGCAAAGTGCTTTACCCAAAACAATCTTGTGAAGTAGATAGTAGATGTACTGTTATCCTTTCCTTATAGGTTCTGAGAAAAATAAGTGGCTTACCCTTAAGGCACATATATAGTAAGTGGCAGGGTCTGGAGTTGGATCCATATCTTCTGACTCCATTTTTAGAACTCTGAAAACTTGTTAAAAGGGAAGAAAGGAGGTTATGGATTCCTCAGGATATTTCTTAGCACACTTCACAATTCAATTCAGTTTGATCGGACCCAAATAGAAGCATTTAGAATTGCTTTGCCAGTATTCCAGTGGACCTCGGTTACAGGCCTGGGTGCTCCCTACTGTCATGCATATCTCAAATTCTCCAAGGTTGTCCATTCTATACCTCTTGTGCATTTCTTCTCATAAGTCTACCAGTGGACTGGCTAATGAGCTGGGAGAGCTCCTTGATTTCTCTTGGTAACAAAATAATAACTCTAATGATGTCCTGTTCTCCATATCTCTTTAACAATATATATCTATATATCTTTGACAAAATTTGATGTTAAATTTTGCTTTTCCCATAAACTAAGTCTTCCCCCCCACCGTATTCAAAAAAGGAGCACTATTCCACTGGTAACCAAGATTGAATTTGGAATGGCTCAAGAACTTACTCCATATTTAACCAGAAACCCTGATATCTCTTGGGATCAGGCTTTTCATTATGATACTCCTAGGTTCTAATTTACAAACCTCTTTATTACTGCATCCTGTTTGAAAATCACTTATTCATTCTCCTCACACTTTGGAGAGATGAGCGACGAGCAGAGCTCTAAAGAGATGTTGTGGCTGGTAAAACTAAAGACAATGAGATTAAACTCATTGGGAGCCTGCCTCCAGAGGAGGCAGTGTGAATGTCTGATTTCTACATGACACGCCACTAATCATCTCCATAAAAAGCTTGCTCTTCTGGGCCAGGTAGTTTGTTTCTTCTGCATTATATGGTGTGTCTGAATAACTATACCTTTTAATACTTTGTGATTTTATCTTTTAGGTTGTTCCTTGTATCTATGCAGAGCACAACCTGGCAATACAGAATTGTTCTTTGTCAGTTGTTCTGAAGTCAAAGCATTCACTCCCTTGTCTCAGTGGTCAGCCCTCTGGGTGTGAACCTTTCTGTACTTAGTAAGGCTGGTCCTCTGAGAGCTGGCACATAGTCTACTGTTGAGCCCCTAGTTAAAACTTTTCCTATTTGGTAGCATC
Organism: Notamacropus eugenii; assembly: GCF_028372415.1. Classification (NCBI taxonomy): domain Eukaryota; kingdom Metazoa; phylum Chordata; class Mammalia; order Diprotodontia; family Macropodidae; genus Notamacropus; species Notamacropus eugenii. The sequence continues at coordinate 39,551,247 of NC_092877.1, read as the reverse complement.
TACTTACCCTTGTATATCATTGCCTTTGTTTTTGAGAACCCAAGGTTCCTTCCACACCTTGAAGAAGAAGGTCTTAGAGTGAATTAAATTATGATTGTTCTGTGGTTTTGTTTTTGGGGTTTTTTTTTCAGTGAGAGGGAAAGAAGTCCTTGTCAAGCCACGATACAATGATGAAATTTCTGTAATGCCTTTTATTGTTGAGGATCCAGGACACTTTAGGGTTGCCATCCACCCACATACTCCAGTTCTATTTAACTGTTGGAGTGATTGTGCGTCCAAAGCTGTGGCTTAAGGACCTTAGCAATCCAAGGTACAAATTCCCATGTACCTTGTGATCATTATTGCCTCTGTCTGTCCATGATTGACATGTAGCCAGCTTGAGAATGGAATGAGGTGTCTTTTCAATGGCCCACAATAGCACTTCCCATGAGTTTAGAGCAGGAAGTAAAGAATGCTTACACTTTGTATAGTACAATGGAAATTACAAGTAGGCAGAATGTAATTACTCAGATGGGAATTTGGCTATGCAGGGCAGTCTAACACTTCAACTCTCTTTATCTGTACAGATATCAAAATGTTATTTCTCATAACTTTCTCATGGTGTCTGCAGACTAGATCTCTTCAGTTCTTAGTGCTGAAGTGATTGGACATATTGAAGAACAGTAATTAAGTAGGTGGATGGGAAGTTTGTAATTTATTTGTTAAAGAGCATCTGTTAAAGCAGATACCTCAGATGTCAATTAGGAAAGACATACATGTTGTGTGATTGAATAAGACTCAGTGCATGTAAACTTGGCTGTGGTCAGGAGGGCCATGGGTCTGACTGGGGCTGGGTTAGTAATGTGACCCAGAAAGAAGGTATTACATCCAGGAGAATTGAATGGAATCCTTGGGATACTATAAATAGATCTGAGATACTGGCTATTGTTTTCATTACTTCCTATGCTTTATTTGAGGTTCTTTTAAGTCCAGGACCTCTTTGCCTTCTGTTGGTAAGATTCCCTGGAGGAGTTCTGGTTGTTTAAAATTAAAGTCCTCCAGTTTCAATATTTTTAGGTTTCCTGTAATTAGTTCTGGACTTTGAGCTAGACTTATAAATATTAGGACTAAGGCATGTGGATCCCAGGCAGGGAATTCTCACCTGGTGGAGAGGGGCTCAAAGAGGGGTTGAAAATGTTGGGTACATCGTAGGTATACCATAAACACTTTTTGATTGATTGAGATTATAGAAATGGCAGGCATGGAACTCTAAGCTGACTGTGGGTATGTATAAATACTTACTTGACCAGGTTGAGAAGCTGTGATTTAATTGGTGAAGGTGCTCCTTCAAACTTCAATAGATAGCTTTCATAAATTATCATGGCTTAAAAAAATTTATCACTTGCCATCCAGCCTTCTAGTAATGAGCCACTTGGCTCTTAGCTAGTAGGCTTGTCCTCTGACTAGAGACACATACTTCACTGCTGGAGTTTCTTCAGACCCTTTAAAGCTTCATGGAATCTGCTAGACTTGATAGTCTACTCCCATGGGCTTTTAAGTATCCAGACTCACCTCCATTCACCAATTAGCTACCAGAGGACAACTTTTGAGGAAGATACAGAAATAATAAATATGAATGTAAAATCTTATACTTGGGCTAAAAATATCACCTATGTAAATACAGAATGGGAGAGATATAACTAGATAACAATTCACGTGGAAAGGTCTTGAACTGAGTGGACTTCCAACTCAAGATGAGTTACCAGTGCTATGTGACAGCCAATCAAGGTTGCGTGATCTTAGACATGAGCAGAAATAATGGACTGGAAGATGGATTACCTTTACCCTTCTTGGCCGTAGGAGGCAGAAGGATGAGGAGCAATGGGTAGAAATTCCAGACTCCCTAAATTGCTTATTTCCTAACAATGGGAACTGTTAGAAAGTAGAATGGGATCCCTCAGGAGCAGAGGTTTCCCTATCCACCAGAAGTTTTCAGATGGAGGTTGATTAGCCAGCTCTTAGTCTAGTTGTAGGGGAAATGCTTCTGTGGATATGGACTGATCATAGGATCATAGATCTTAGTCTGAAAGGGACTTCAGAAGCCAACTAGTCCAATTCCTTCATTTTACCAGTGAGGACACTGAGACCCCCAGAAGGTGATGTCACTTACCCTAGGTCCCACAGATAGTATGCTAGATTTCTTTAGAAGTTGCTCCAGCTCCCAAATTCTATGATTTTTTTTTCTGTGCTCTGGGCCACTCTACCATTCAGGGATCTGATGTCAAACGTAGGAAAGCTACTTAGCGTTAGTCTAATCTGATGGCATCCTTTTGCAATTATAGTGCTTTCATCTTGCAGGCAATATGAACAAACTGCTTCAGGAAGGTGAATCCTAAAGTCTTTTCAAGGTTGGTTAAATACCCCTGTATTTATTGGAGATTCATGCATTTTTCTATTGCCATTGGTGTGGCTGAAAATACTTCAGTGAGGGCACTTGCCTCTCCCATAGTGTACACATGGAAAGGTTGGCCTTTTGTTCTCAGCTGAAGGTAAAGTTTGCAAAAGCTTATGCTTTCTAAGAGCTCCCTTTTCCCTTTTGCTGTGGCTCAGCCCTTTACTTTGAAATTCAGACATAGTACAGTGGAAGGAATCCTGGGCTTAGACTCAGAAGATCCGGGTTTCAGTACTGACTCTGCCACTAACTTTCTGTGTGACCATGGGTAAGTTATTGTCTCTTTCTGTGTATCATTATCTTCCCCAGTAAAATAAGAGGGTGTGATAAAATGATACCAATATCTCTTCTAGCTCTAAATCCTACGATTCTTTGACTAGGTGTAAAGGTCCTTCAATTAAATTGATTCAGTTGAACAGATCTTTAGTGTCTAGTATTTACATGTCGTTTTGCCATTGTAACCAAAAGGTGTTACTGCAAGGCACAGTTTGGAGGTAGTATAGAAAGCAGAAGATTTAGTCTTCTGATTCCCCACTCCCAAGAGGTAAGGGTCCAAGCAGATACTTTACAGACCTTTTCCCAGTAGATTGCCCTGGAGATGTGACTTTCCCTTGGTCCACACCTCTACCCCACCCCTTGCTTGAGGACCAGAGATTCCCTGAAGCACCTCAGCTATAAGCCACACCTAAATCTGGTTCAAGGATGACTCATTTTTTAGCCTAAGGTAAAGGAAAGGAAAAAAAAAATACTGGATCTAATTTAATTCTGCCTTTTGTGAAGTTCATACAAAATTATTAATTAAATCCATAAAGTTCTCTCTTACTTTCAGCTCAGAGCCCCCTAGCTATTTCGAGTCTTTCTATTTTGGACTAAGATATGAAACTCTGTCCTTATTGAATTCTGTGTATTCCTAGCTACTCACTGTCATCCTCCATTGTCCTCTCTCTTTACCCTAATTTATAAACAGACATTCATCACAAAGAAGTTATAATTGATTGTGGTTTTTATATAAAATAAAATCAGAAAATAGAAATAGCTTAAAGAGATGAAGTCATCTGCAACAGGCATTGGGAGGGGGGGTTTTAAAATCTTTTTTTAACCTTCAAAAGGGACAGACCCAACTTTGACACAGTCTTGAGTCTTGTAACTCTTATTACAAAATGCTTGCAGAGACTTCTGTCTCTCTGCAGGACCCCATTAAGCTGCGGCCTCTCTGCTGCCACCCATAACTATGTTGGCCACTGTCTGCTCTCCGTTCCTGCTGCAGTCTCATTCCAAAGTTCAGATGCTATGGAACAACTTCCTGAAGCAAGAATTTATGCTAATCTCAGTGCCTCCTAGGTTGGGAAGAAAAGGCTCTCTATATGGAACTACAATTCCTAGAACTCAGTGTTATGTCTTTGGGACTTATTTCTAGTTTAATGGAAAATTAGTCTGATTACCCAATCACCTTTAGCACATTACACATATATGCAAATACAAAGTAAATACAAGGCATTATGAGGTACTTTCCAGAAGGAGAAGACATTGACAAATTTGAGATATCAAGAAAATTATCTAGGTGTAGGAATTGACACCTAAGCTATGCTATGAACATAGAGATTCTAAAAGATGGCAGGCCTTCATGGAGAGATTCTATAGAAAGGGTTGCATTTCAGTTTGCACTCTTGACTCAGGTTTTAGCTGCCCCATTAGTCTTTTTGTTATTGTTTTTCTTACATAACACAGCTTTGCTAGCTTTTACATTGTGTTTTATTGGGTCTTGCATGTTATTGGGTCTTCCTATCATGGGTGTGGTTATTCCTTTTCTATTCCCTACATCACAGCTCCAGTCAGCTTCCCTGCCTAATGATTCATCTGGGAGAAAACTTCTTTGTCATTCTGATATTGGTGCTCAGGGCTGTCTTACTGCTAAATGGTCAGAAGCTGAGATACTTGATGGGGTGTCTTTGGTAAGGCCAACTCTCATAGTCATTTGAAATTCCTGATGTGACATCCAGTTGGAACCATAACTGATTCCATGCCATTAGCGCCGCCCATTTGCCAGATTTTAAGTGGAAAATCTCAATTACAGGGCTTGTCTTGCAACCTTGCAGTGTTCATTGAAACAACTCTTACATTTTTCTGTTTTCCAGGGGACTGGTAAATGGGTGGAATATGTAGACAGCAATCTAGATGGGGAATTGCCCTAAGACAGCAGTAGATTACAACGAATAATTTATCATACACTGAATTTTAAAGAAGCTGGCTAAACATACATTTACAACTATTTACACTTAAAATGAATGTCTATAATATGTCTATAATAACAATAACTGATATTTATAAAGCACTTTACAATTTTAAAAGCTCTTTGCATACATTAACTCACTTGATCTACTCCATATCTCTGTGATGTAAGTCCTGAAAATATTGTTACCCCAATTTTACAGATGAAGACACTGAGAGTGAGTACCAGTAAGTCACTCGTCCAAGGTTACCCAGCCAGTAATTGTGGGAAGCAAGATTAGAACTCACCTCTTGCTGATGATGTCACCAGATGGAAATGATTTGACAAGTTGGTAAAGAAAAAGGAGCCTACCTAAGTGGGGAGAACAATAAGGCTCTTGATGGAGATTAGACTAGTCTGACTAGAGCAGTAGCTTTATGTTGAGGAGCAGTAGCTTTATGTTGAGGAGCAGTAGGGAGATAGGGATGAAGAGAGGTGGTGAGGTTGATGAATGCCAGGAATAAGAGTCCAGACTTTATTTTTGTAGGCCATCGGGAGACATGGGTGGTTTTTTAGTAAAAGAGTGATGTGAAGAAAGTGGAATATCCATCAGTTACTGGTGTTACTGGTGTCTAATGGGACATCTGCTGGAAAATACCTGATGACAGCACAGTGGATTTACAGAGCACATTTCCTAATTGCCCTCTGCCCTTCATCTTCAGCTTAGGTAGGTAGGAACAAATACTACCGTATTCATTTGTTGGGCAGGAAACTCTTTGCATTGAGTTTAGAAATTATAATTTAGAAATTGTATTAAAATGATATTTATGTTTTGTTTTAAGCATCTCAGTGTAAAGAACACTGACTTGGGAACCCACAGACTGGGTTCTGCCACCATTAATGTGTATTACTTTGGCCAAATAATTTTTTCTCCTAGAGCCTCAATTTAATCTTCCACAAAATGAAGATATTGGGGGTAATTGGATAGAAAATCACTAAGCTTTTGTCCTTAACTCTCTTCTCTTTCCTTAACTTTCTTGATGACATCATCAACTCCCCTGAGTTTAATTATCACTCCTAATACAACGACTTCAAATCTATATTTTTATCTCAGCCTCTACCAAGAACTCCGCCTCCATCTTTCTGTCTGGTTCCAATTGTCATTGCAAATTCATCATGATGATAATTAAACCCAATTTGCCCCAAAACTGCCCCTCCCCATAACTTCAATATTTCTTTTTCTCTCAATTATCATCATTCCAGTCATCCAGACTCCTAAACTTAGAGATATGCTTGGCTCCTTTCCCTCTTATCTCATATCACTAATCGCTAACTCTTTTGGCATCTTCCTTCCCATGGTCTCTCTCAGTGATCCTGTCTCCTGACTTCTTCCTGGTCATACTGCAACTATCTTTGTTCATGTGCCCTAATTTTAAGGCTTTGTAAACCTTCAAGTGCCCTGGAAGTATGAGGTATTATTGTGTGCTCATATAAATGACTCTAATAGCTTCCTAGCTGGTCTTTCTACCTTTAGCTTGTTCTTCTCCCTCTCATCTGCCATCCCGCTGCCTATGAAATCTTCCTAATGTACTGCCATGATCAAAGGCCTTAGGGGGGTTTCTGCTGAATAAATCCAAAATGTCCAATTCTGATATTTGACGACCTTTATACTCTGCCTGCAACCTGTTTTTCTTCCAGCCTTATATTACTTCACATCATATCCTGTTTTAATCAAACTCAGATTTAATCAAATCCCAACCAAGCTATTGTCCGTCCATTCTTGCCTCCTTAGGTACCATCCTTTATGCCTGAAAAGGATTCCTTCTACCCCATCTGCATCAGAGGAAACCCTCTTCTTCTTTTGAGGCCTGGCTCAGGTGCCTCATTTGTGAAGCTTTTGATGACTCCCCCTGGGAAAGTGAACCCTCCCTCTTCCAATTCCTCATGATGCAGATCTCAACTGTGCTTTCCTCTCGCTCTCTTACCATCAGAGTTATTTGTGAATAATACATCCTTACTATAAGGCTGTAACTTCTTGGAAATACCACCTGTGTTTACTCTTTTTGCATGCCAAGTGATTAGGTTTGCCCCAGAAGGCCCTTAGTGAACATGTATGACCAGGCACTTCTAGGTCTGACATGGAATGATACTCTCTCATCTTTTTGACATTCCCCTTTTCTGGAAGCATAAAGGAGTTAGTTTTGGATGCACCATCCTTGAAGTTCTAGGCACCATAGTGCTTGTGGAAAGCAGAGAAGAGACTCCTTTTCCTTCAGGCCTATGGAGGTGAATGTTCATGTTTACCAAGCATGTAAGGAATTCTTTTCAAAGGCAGCAAGTTGTCTGGTAGATGAAAAGCAAAAACAAAAAACAATGCAGGAGAAACATCCAGAGAATAATATTAAGGATGGTGAAAGCAGCATGAGGTGTACTGTGATTCAAGTACATGCTATTTTTCTTCTGATTGTGCGGGTGCTTGACATCTGACCATCCCACTCACATCTTAGAGAATTATCACATATATACAAAAACAGCTATAATTAGAAATGTTTGTATCTAGAGATAGACATCATAAAAATCTAATGAAAGTAGCATGAAAAGTACCCTCATTGGAGGATGGTGGTGGCCGGAATCACCCTGTGCTGGGGAGAATAAGACCTCAAAGAAATGTCTTGAGGCCATTGCTCAATGGAGACTGCCATGGGAGGGGGTCGTTATGACCAGCAGGGGCCAAGGGAGGAGTTCATCCCAGGCTTCTATCTGGAAACTTCTATTTTCATTAATCATCTTTACCAATTCAGTGTCAAGTGTTGTTCTAGGCTGCACCTAGAACAACGAGGTAGAGCTCTAATCTCCCCACCTTAGTTGTAGTTCATGTGTTTGCACACATAATACATGTATGTAAATGTGCATACACACATATACATACAATGTATCATTTAGCAGCATGCTTATGGAATTAACATTTTCCTGGAAGACCCAGATATGCCTTAATGACCAAACAGTTTTAACGCAGCTAGCATAAGTGAATTTGACAGGAACCAAATCTATTTCTTCACACCGATCCTGCCTGTTTTACTTGAGTACTGAGTCATTAGCATGTTTATAATAGTTCTAATTTAGCACCACATTTTCTGAATTTTATCCTTGAGTCATTTACAAATTGTTCATATTGAGTAAACAAAGGAAACAGATTGCATTTTATACTTAGTAATTTATCTGAAAGCAGAGGGGAGGGTTAATTGTTTGAAAGTTTTGCTCTGTTTGGGGAAGTGAGCCTCCTCTTGCATTGCTTGGCATACAATGCATTTCCCCCCACCCTCATTTCTTAAAAAAAAAAAAATTTGCCATGGAGCAAAATGAAAAATGAGGAGCAGGATAGGATTGGCTCCTCCCCAAGGGGCGTGGGGAGCAGAATTGGAGCTGGCACCGGGTGAACTCCAACAGTTGGTGCATTCCTTAATGATCCAGTGCTAGAGAAGTCCAGCTCTCCCTGGCCCAGCATCTGTGTTGATGTTGATATCAGCGCCCCACTGTATGGGAAAAGCATGCTTTCTCTCATTGCTTGGCTAAAAATAGCGTGGAATATAGCATTGTATGAGATATTTTCGGATAACAAAAACATTTAGGGGGTTAAAGGTTTGGCTTCTTGATTGAAAAAGGTCAGTGGTATAGCTTATGTGGTTTTTTTGCAGACTGGATTTTTTTTTCCTTGGGTTTGCAACCCATTCAAACTCTAATCAGACAAACTGTTTTAGGTCCATTTAGTTTGACCTGCCAAACCTGCTCTCTAGGGTGGCTTTCCCATCAGGCTTTCTCATAACACAGAGGTCTGGCCTGGAAAGAGCTACCATCTCTACCCTTGTGCTCTCCTCTGGAAATTCCTTTGCTTCATTGGGAAGGGGTGGAGATGGGGGCGGACGTCACGGAGCCACTCGGTATGTTATTGTGAGTTCAAAATGAAACTGGCACATTTTTAGTGTCTAATTATTTTTAGTGAGCTTGGAGAGTTTTAATTAAAATTTAAGAGAGCCCTCCAAGCTCTCCAAGCTCCAATTTTCTCATACTGTATTGTGGCCCACTTGTCACAAGGAAAAAAAAGGGTACAGTAAGGCTCATGCAGAGTCTCGCAGTCTTTGTGTGTCCTGATGAAGACTATGGTGCTGCCTAGCCAGCAAGGCCTGAATGCATGTTATTAACATCAAGAATTGCTGAGAAGACACAAGGACTTTTGGATAGTCATCATTGAGCTTGGAGGCACTCAGGATTGTTCATGCTGGAGAGTTGGGATTCCTGCGTAAAAGAGAAAGGAGCCGTCTGGTGATTTATTAGGGGACTTAGGAAGCGGAGGGCGAACCACACAAAAGGACCGAAACTGCTGCTTTTCACTCGGAAACATTTGAAAGAGATTCACCATGTCATTTTTCTAATGAGTTAGCATTCCTAATTTTAAGTATCTCTTTGAGGCAAAAGAATAATGGTGTGTGTGCTCATGAGGAAAGGATTTGAAAGTTCAACTAAGATGGTTACTATTTCTCCCCTACTCCTCCCCCTCCCCCTTTGCATTTTAACAGTAATCTGTCTGGCTCTGTCTTGCTTCTATTTTTTTTTTTATTCCAGTTTAAATACCCCATCCTCGTACATGGTAAACAGCCTTGTTAACTGAGAGCAATTGTGAAAGGTTCCCTTCAAATCACTGTTGAGTCTGGGAAGGCAGTCTCACAAATGCCTTCACTTCCAATTTTCTCTTACACTATGAGCATTAATTATTAGCAGATGAAAGCATGGAAATTCACCAGGCAATGATGAAGCTTCCTGGACTCAGTCTAACTGGGGAGATTGAAACCCAGGTACTCACAGAGAGTAAACATTGCCCCGGCAACCCAATATTCTGCCTTCAGGCTGGTTTTTGATTAGTTCTGAATTATACCTACCTCTATTATCGCAAGCAAACTTTATTGAAAAAGTAAGAAATACATAACTGGTGTGTGAGAGGAGACTAGAGAGCTGCAGTGACCCATTGTATACTTTCAGGACATTTGGCCAGTTTTCTATCCTTGAAGTAAAAGGCAGCCGGTACTGGAGTTTTGATGACCTTTTTTTTGTTTGTTTTATAAAATCTATGAAATCATAAAGGCATAAATGTTTGTTATCATCTAGCTCATTCTTTTAAAATAAGTTTGCTACTTTTCCTTTGGCCCCTGAGATAGTTACGTTTCTAATTCGTATATACATATTATTATGACTAAAAGCTGTGACTTTTTTTTTTTAATGATATAGAGCTGTGCTAAGTAATTTTTTACCTCAAAGAAATCGGAAGGACAGAAATTTCCCCAAAGGCCTGCAATTGGCTGCTGTTTTTCAGCTGAAGAGAGCTCCATCAGTCAAGATCTCCATGACTTGCCCGCATATATACCCATATATACCCATGGATTTTAGAAGCTTGAAGGGATCATTAAAGGAGCAGGGAGACCAACAGCTTCATTTGACAGATGAGGAAACTGAGACCCTGGGGGAATAGGGAATGACTTGTCCAAGGTTTTAAAGTAAGATGGCAGTGCCCCAGATAAAAAGAAGGACCAGGCTGCCATACCATTTCATGGATGTTATCCACATTGCTATGTATTATTAGTTACTTTAAAGTCAGCTGCATGGAACATAGAGATCTCTGCAGAATACTTCCAAGAGAATTTTTGGTTACTTAACGCTTTTCATTAAGCAGCCCATGCGGCTTCGGAGTTAAATTCAGTCTGTGCTGTCCTGCTCCTGTGCTGTGTGAATGCTGTGCAAACTTTGTTCTTTTTACTGTCTTTAGCTTTTTAGCTTTGCTGCCTTCTATGCAGGATCAGAACATGATAAAACCTCAGAAGCTGCTTGGGGAAGTTGGTGCCCTGCTAATGAAATGGAAAGATGAGTCCCAAGGGCTCCTTCTCTGTGATTAGTGTCCATGCCTTGCTTTTGTTTTGAAGATTTAATTCTATCCAGGTTATGTCTAGCTGTGTGTTCACCCCAAGGCACAGAACTATTATCAATAGCAATGAGAACGTTGGTCTCTTCCTTAATTGAAATACTGTGGAAAGAGAAGACCTGAGTTCAAATGGTAACTCTGTGTCTTAGTACCTGTGTGACCTGAGAGAAATCATTTTCTTTCCCTGGGTCTAAGTATCCTAATCTGTAGGTTAAGGAGGTTGACCTCAGTGATCTCTAATGTCCTGGCTCTAAATCTGTAATCCTGTGCCATCTACTTCTTAACCCTCTCCACTTTACAACATAGACTAGATGACCTCCGGAAATGCCCTCCAGCTCTGGGGTTCTGCGATTCCTGGTTCCTTTCTACTAACTCTGATAGATCCTGCACAGAATGGCTAGATGGATCATAGCATTGTGCAAGGAGCCCTGGATTCGGAGTCAGAGAAACTGCGTTCTGCCTCTTACTAGTGTTCCCTGGTACAAGTCACTTAACCTCTTTTGGTTTCAAAGGGCTGGATAGACCAACCTTTAAAATTCCTTCTAGTTTTAAATTCCATGATTCTGGCTAGGTGAGTTTAAAGGAAATAAAATGGTGTAAATAGCTTTCTTTTTAAAAATTTTATTGATGCTTCTTGTTTTTAACACTATGCTTATTTTCCAATATATATCCCCAATTTGTAACGATGGAAAGAGTTAGGCAAAGCTGGTTGAACAAGGTAGCCATGCCTGACAATGTTTTCAGAACTCCATAGCTGTCCCCCTTCCCCCCGACTTTTCTACCGAGAGGAAGGATCAGTAATTTCTTGTATGTTCTCTGGATGCCAGACTGGGCACTGGCTACTCTTCGGTGTTGTTTTTGTTTATATCATTTTAGTCAATACATATAATCTTTGGCTTTGCTTACTTTGTTTTGTTACTCTTGTTTTTGCAGGCTTCTCCGAATTTGAATCCTCATATTTGTGATTTCTTATGGCACAATAATATTCTATTATATTAACACAACATGGTTTGTTCATCTGTTTCCCAAATGACAGGCAACTGCTTCGTCTCATTTGGAAATCTCCTAGATATTTGTCAAGATTGTGTATATTGATCTGAGTTCAGATTCTACCTTTGACTTTTGCTAGCCAACTAGACCCTGGTTCAGTCATTTAACCTGTCTGAGTTTCACTTTCCTCTTTTACAAAATGGGTGTAACATCTAGCACCTAGGATTAATATGAACATGAAATGAGATAATGAATATAGAGGTTCTGTCCTGGCCCCTTATCTGTTCTCTCTCTGTATGCTCTCTGGGTGAATTCAGCAGTTCCTGTGGGTTCAATTAGCATCTTTATTCAGATGACTCCCAGTTCTATATAGCCAGTTGAATCACCAGTTACCTTTTGGATATTTCAAATGGGATATCCATAAATATTTATCGTGTCCAGAAGGAGACCTTGTATTCCCCCCAAATGCATCCCTCTTCCAAACTTCCTTATTTCTATCAAGGATACTACCATCCTTCTAGTTACTCAGATTTGCAACATTATATCACCTTTAGCTCCTCATTTTCACTCTCTTCCCACCATGTTCTATTAGTTCCCCAGTCTTATAAATCTTATCTCTCCAACATCTCTCCTATCTGTCCCCTTCTCCCCACTCACAGATTATAATCCAAGCTCAAATTATCATCACTCCTCATTGACACTATTGTTATATGAACTTGCTTCCTCATCTCTGTCCCCTCTCAAAGCAACCCTGTACATAGCTTCTGTAGCAATATTCCTAAAGCACAGGCTGGCTGTGTCACTCCTATGCTCAATAAACTTCAGTGGCTCCCTATTAACTCTAGAATCAAATACTATTAGCTCTGGCAGTTAAAAGCCTTCCACAAGCTGACTCCAGCCTACCCTGTCAGCCTAATTATACAGTCATCTTCAATACTCTTTGGTCCATCCAAAGTGACCTCACTGTTCCTTTCAATACTTTCTTCTCTTCTGTTGCACAGATTGTCCTTCATGCCTGGAATACACTCCATTATCACCTCTTTTTCTTAGAATTCCTAATAGTCCTCAAAGCTCATGTGGAACCTCTTCTTACACAAACTCTTTCCTGGTCACTCCCAGCAGCTCGTGGTTCCTTCCTACCCTATTACCTGGCGTTTATTTTGTATATATTTATACGTGTATATGTTGTACATATCGTCTCCTTGATACAATGTAAGCCTTCTGAGGGTAGGGCTTGTTTCATTTTTGTTCTTGTATCCCTAGCATGTAGCACAGTACTTGGGACATAGTAGGTGTTCACAAGAAATAAAAGAGACATGATTAATTGATTAATTAAAAGTCTTTACAAACCTTAAAATGCTATAAATATCAACTATTATAGTTGTTGTTGTTGCGAATGATACTAAGAATGTTCATAGAATTTCCATAAAAATTTTCATTGAAAAAAGCTACCCAGAGACCACTTTACTTTTCAGTCTCAGTCTCCCTCTCTGTAAAATGGCAGCAGGAAAAAAGACTAATTTAAAGAGATGTGGTGAGGCTTAGTTTTCTACTATGAATATAAAACTCTTTGTAGTTGTTAAGCATTATTCCTTGTGTTTTTTTCTTTAAAATAGTTCAAAAAGGAAGAATGGGAATTTATTGTGAGTTGTGTGACATTTGAAATATTTGTTCTTGATGGCCGCATAGTTTTGTTTTTTTCCCATGATGTCTCAACACATATTCCCTGCGGCTCCTGAAGATTTCAGACATATTTATAGAAACAAGAGACATATCATAGACTGTTTTACATGTCTGCCTAGTTTATGAATTTTTAGTGAAATTTGCTATCATTATTAATAAGTCCTATGCTTTTGTCTTCTGTCATTGGGTAGATGTATCCAACCTGGATTGTATGCAAAGGAACTGTTTTAGCATTTGTATCAGTAATAATTATCAGCTTAGTATATTGTTACAACATGTTTGGAAAGTAGTTTATAAAAATAACAAGACTGTGGAATATATCAAGATGAAGACAGCTCAGTTGATCATACTTATCACTGATAGGGGTGTTATAAATATACCACTCTGTGCTATAACATTTTAGTATGTCTCAAAAAGTCAGACCCAATTTGAAATAATAATCTCTGACAGGCTTGTCTTTGAAGATTCGCTGCTGTACTCTTAAACTTGGGCTCCTTTTTTATGTGTGACTTGAACATAAAAAACAAACCTGTACAGAGTGCAAAATGCCCACCCTACTTCTGAATTTCAAAGAATGCAATAAGAGCCCTTTGGGTAAATTAAAGACAATTGGAAACTGTGCCTGCCTGCCTTTGTCGGAAGGTCAGTCAGAGTCCAGCTTCTGTTTCTGGGGTTGATCACTTGTTGAAGGTAGTGTGGATTTTTAAGAGAGAGAAAAAGAAAGGAAGAAAGGGAGAAAAACAAACGAAGAAAGAAAGAGAAGAGGAATGGAGGGAAGGAGAGAAGGAGGAAGAGAAATAAAGAAAGGAAGAGGAATAAAGAAAAGAAGAGAAACAGAAAAAACAGACAAGAATCCAGGAGGAAAGAGAGGAGAATCTGCCCTTGATAGAATCAAGCTGACTTCCATTTAGAAAGGACTTCAGGCCTCGTCTGTGAGACAGCTAGCAGAGTTGTTCTCCATCATCCATCTCATGACATTGAGCTGGATTCCATCCATTCTTTGGTTGATTGATCATGCCGTGGACAAATGTTAATTGTTTTCATCAACGCTTTCCAATCATGAGTGTTCTTTCATCTCTTACCTAGGGCTCACCTTCTCTTTCAGTGACTTATTTATCTTCCAACAGTCTTTTTAGAGGCCACCTTGACCACACTGTCACCCTGACAAACTCAAGAAATAAGTTAAAGTGATATTCATTAGTATAGGGATGGGGAACTAGGAAGGGGGAAGAGGTTGGGGGTTTTTGCGTGTGATCACTTGAAATCTTATTTTTTAAAAGAGAGCTATCAAAATATCACCGCTTTGGATTGTAAAGTATTATGACTATCCTAGAAAAGAAATGCCTTCTTTCTGTGGGCGATTTTATTTGCTTCCATGTTTTCAACGTTTACCTTTATACATCAACTCAGAGGTGTTTTCAATTCTTCCAGCAAATTCCAAGGTATTTCTTGTGTGGCATCATCTGTTTTTAACCCATGATCAAAGAACTTCACTCCTCTCAAAATGGTTAAGGACCATTTTACATTTTTGATTGATTATTAGATTGACTCATTCAGTCCGGCTATCTGAGCCTTCTGTGATTATGATGATTTGGGTGGAGGTGGAAAAGGCACCCTCACACTTCGAGGCACTTGTTTCATTCTGTTTTTATGTTCCTAGTGTCTGGCATAATAACATCCTATTAGATGCTTAACAAGTGCTTGATTTATTGACTCCCTTCTAAGCTCCATACCTACCTCGTCAGCCTCCTCTAAACTATCTTTGTCTGGATGTTCTAAAGATATCTCAAAGTTGACATGTCTAGCAATGTGTTTATTGTCTCCCTTCCCCAAAACTTGATCCCTTTCTGAATTCAATATTACTAATCTTTAGCCTCCCATGTTTGCAATTTAAATTTAGTTCTTCCCATTCCCTCACCCTGTTTAACTTCATTTCCAAATCTTAATTTTACCTTCACAATATTTCTTTGTGCCAATTATTTTTTCTATTCCCATTGCCAGAACATATATGTATGTGTATATACATACATAAGTATGCATACATACATATATAATACCTTGGAAATATGTATATGTCCAAATATGTTTTTGAAGGAGAGATCACATATGTATATAGGTTAACCTCTGTTTGCCTTACTCTGCTGAAGAAGGAAATAGCAAACCCCTCCAGTATTTCTGCCAAGAAAACTCCAGTGGACGGTGTGGTCCACAGGGTCATGAAGAGACACACAACTGAAGGAGTGAGCAACTACAACTGCAGCAATATACAGATATGTTTATTACCAGCATTGCAGCTGCCTGACAGGTTTCTTCTCTCCTCCCGTCCCTTCAGTGTCAGTCTGTCCTCCATATTGATATGACAGTGATCTTTCTTACACATACATATGATCATAGAAATAGACTTTAGAGCCAAAAGGGATGTCAGAGGTCATCTTAGCCCAGCCCCTGCACTTTGTAGGTCATATTTGGCTCTACTAAAATATTTTTTGCTGATGTCTAAATGTTGTCCTTGTTCATCATTTAAGGTCTTACGTAATCTGCTAGTACTAAAGTCTCTTTCTAGGTTTATTTCATAATATTCACTGCCATGTACTTTAGCCTCCAGCTAATCTGGATTATTTTATGTACCCAGACATGGCTCCATGCTTTTGCTTGCATTGTTTGTTATATACTGAAAGTATAATCCAGCTTAAATGGCATCTCTTTTATTAAACCTCTGACTCCTTCCCAGCTGATAAACACTTTTCATTTAGACATCACATAGCATTTACTTTTCAGTCTTCGGATGCATTTATTATGTTAGTACCATGCATTATAATCATGTATATGAATCATGTCCCAGCTAAGGATGGGGATTAGGCAATGCCAAGACACAGAGTTGGAGGAAGAGAAAAGGTCAATCTATCTGGATTGTAGAGTGTAGGGAGGATATTTATATAGAAGTAATGGCAGTGATTTCAATGGTTCTAAGAGAAAAAGATGTGGAAGGAGTGAGGAGGGTTGAAGAGGGAGAGTATGCTCTTCAATCAATCAGGTAGGATAGAAAATGGCTGAGGTGAAGAGTGGTCCCTAGGAGTGCAGAGCCAAGGGGTTTAGCTCCTCCCAGCAATGGCCTTGGGTGGGAGTTATACAGGCTTGGACTTTGTGAAGGAATCAGCAGCAATAGATCAAGGGGGCCAAGGGCTGCTAGAGTAGAGGACAGTGGAGTTGGATTGGTTCACTTTTAAATCAAGACTGGGAAGGGAGGAAGGTCAAGTCCTAACCAGGAGAAAGTCCTGAATGGTAGAGGGGTTGGAGAAGCAGCTCAAGCACTACCTGCTTCTGAAGGAGTTCTTCATCTCTTAGGGGTCTGGGCCCCTTCCACAATCCAGGGATGCTTTTCAGCTCCTCAGAATATTAGTTTCTAGCCTATATTCATAACTGAAGGAAATACCAGTGTCTGTCAGAGGTTAATGAAAATAAAGATGTAATGTTTCTCACCATTCAAGTTCGTGGACCCCTTGAAATCTGTCCATGAACAGACCTACTGGGGCTGTGTGGATCCAAGGTCAAGAGCCCTGGTTCTACAGGAAGTTTTTCTTGATCTACTGTCCTCTCTTCATAATAACCTTGTATTTCTTTATATGTGTGTGTGTGTGTGTGTGTGTATGTATATACATATGTATATATACATATATGTGTGTATATGTATGTAAGAAACACATAAATGTGTTATCTCTTGTTAGTATGTATTCTCCTCAAGCAGAGGCATTGTCCTTTTTTTGGTCTTTGTATATCTAGTGTCAAGTGTAGTACCTGGCATATAGTAGGTGCTTAATAAATGCTTGTGGATTAATCCCCATCTAAATGGGGTATTTCCTACCTAGATATGCATTTGGTAGGTACTTGAACAATATGTTTAATGAATATATGAATGACTGTACTAAAGGTTGAGATTTCAAAGATGTGGGTTCTATTCCTCCCCATGACTTTTGCTTTGCGGCATTTACATGGCTCTTTTAAAAACTAACATTGCAGTCTGAGAGCTGTGAGCTCTAGCTAAGCACCTTCTGCTTCGATTCCAGGGCCTGTCAGTGTGGGAACTCCTTCCTCTGCTGCAGATCCCAGCTCCTAAGTCTTGGAGAGTTGATGTGGTTAAAGCACCACTCAGACCATAGCCACCCTGATGCCAAGGCTCTCTGAACATAGCTAGTCTGGGCCATGAATCCATGACTTGCAATCTATCACCAACTCCATACTCAAAATCGTTTGAGTAGAGTGTGCCTGATCTTATGGCTTCATGGTACAGACTTCAAGAACTTAAATTCATGTCAAAATAGCACAGTGAAGCTCTGAATTGTCAAGTTAAGCAACAACTGCAGAGATAGTATGGTGTAGTGTGTAATTACTAAGTGGGAGGTCAGGAAGATCTGAGTTCAAATCCTGCCTCTCCATAATTAGCTTTGTGACTAAAGACAAATTACCTAACCTCTCTCTGAACCTGTTTCCTTGGCTGGGGGAGACAGCACATCCCAAAGGTAAAGGTAGCAGTGATTTTCGGGGTTCTCAGAGAGTACAACATGGAAGGAGTGGGGAGGGTTGAAGTGGGAGACTTCTTGGCTCTTCAGTCGCCCAAGTGCCAAAGAAAATGAAGGTAATATATAGGTAAAGTATTTGGCAAACTTTAAAGGGCTTTATGTCAGTTATTATTATTGATAATCAACCTGATGACAAAAGGTCAAACATCTGACCCTGAGAATATTTTCTTCTTAAATGTATGTAATCAGCATGAGTCTGTCCAGTCTGGTGGAATCTTCTCACTGTCTCCAGAATCGCCAGAATCCCTGAGCTGTAGTTAGAAAGGCAGTATAGTTATATTAATGGAGAAGAAGGATTTGTTTTATGTGAACAGGACTATTGGATCATTTACATAAAAAGAGTCACAGGCCCTTCCCCTTAACACAGGGCATACAACTTGATGTTTATTTCTCTCAACTTTTCTAAGTGGAAACTATTTTTTTTAATCAAAATTTTCCTTTGGGTTTTTTTTTTTTTTTGAAGGACTGAATGACTTTAAGTTGATTGGCTTCTCCTATAAAGTTCTGCCATCATTACTCAAATATCTCGTGAATTTTTGGCTAAGCTTTATTTTGGTTCAAAAGAAAAAACTTGGATTTAAAGCAGTAACATATGATATGGAAACTCACTGGAAGGAAACACTGAGATGTCTGCTTCCCTCTCTGTAAATATAAATATTATTGAACCTTAACAGAAGGATGGTAAAATGTCAACAGTGGAGCAATGACAGGTGCCTGTTTTTGCCTAAAGGGCCCAAGGTCTCCCAGTGCATCCTGGGCCACCTCCAGTCTTCCTGAGGAATATCAGGTCACTGGATTCAGCTGGCTCCGGAGGAGAAGTGAGGCTGGTGACCTGCGCAGCTCCCCTTCACTCAAAACAGTCAAGTGCCAGTCATGTCATCATTTCTCTGATGGCGTGGTCTTTGGCAATGAAGGGTGGACACAATGTTTGAAATACAAAGAAGCCATCAAGATAAACTTTTGGTATTTTCAGTGATGTCATCAATTGGTACAATTTATTAATCCTTTCTGTGAGGCATTAAAAAATTCTTATCAGTCCGTGCCCTTGGTCAAGTCACTTCTCTAGGAATGAGGGAGTTAGATGAAATGACCTCTCAGCTCCCTTACAACTTTAAATCTACAATGCTATGATCTTATTGCAGAACACAGTGTGCTCACTCAATGCTTTGCTGGTAGAGACTGATCCTGGGATGGGGGTGGGGGTGCTGGTGGCACTGACCATTCCTTTTCCCCTGTTAGAGAGAGCAGCAGATTCAATCATTCTGTTATTCACGCATCAGACAAATTTCTGAAACCTTGCGATTAAAACTCTAGTGGTGCAACATACCTCCAGGGAGGCTGCTGAATTTCCCTGAAGCCTTGTTGGAGTAGCTGTTGTAGCTGTGCAAATTTTAAAATAGGAGAGTGACTCTGTGAGCCAGCCTTCTGAATTTATGAGTTTCAAAGACACTCATTAAATTTGTATTTCTTTTTTCTTTGTGGCAGACTCATCCTGCATGGAAAAACTACTTTCAAAAGACTGGAAGGAGAAAATGGAAAGATTAAATGCCAGTGAGCTTCTTGGAGAAATTAAAGGTAGGAGATGCAAAATATCAAATGTACCTATATGGATATGTTGTTGTGCTTAGCTAAGTGATTACTGAATGCAAGGAAATGTTTATCTTGATCTCAGTCAGGTCAACAGGCATTGAGTAAGAAACCTACTATGTGCCAGACACTGTACTAATAAGCATTGAAGATACAAAGAAAGGGGAAAAAAATACCTGTCCTCAGGGAACTCCCAATCTAATGGGGTGTGAGCCCATCCTAATGGGCTAAGTGATTACCCCATGTGCTCATGGGTCATATTTGTTAAGGGTCTTCTATGTAACAGAAGACTCAAAGACTGAGACTAAAACAATGACAGACACTCTTTCCTGAGCTATGTAAGCATTTTACTCACATGTTTGTTGATTGACTCACATGTTTGTAATAACATCTTTGTTGATTTACTCAGTGCAAGAGTTGTTGTTCATGGTTAGGGAATAAAGAGACTGCTAGACCTAGAATCAGGAGGACCCAGATTTGGATCTTGCCTCTGGTCACTTTTAGCCCTTGGATGTTGGAGAAATGATTGTAAATTCTCTCAGGCTGTTTCTTATCTATAAAATGGGGATAGTAATATCTGCACTACCTACCCCACTTGATTGTAGTGAGACTCAAGGTGATAAGTATTAAGTGTCAAGTGCAATATGACTGACATCTATTATTAGATGGCAAAATGGGAAAAGTTCTGGCTTCAGCCTGGATCAACCACTTACTGCCTGTGTGACCATGGATAGGTCAATTCACAGAGGCCTGTTTCCTCAACTAGAAAATGAGAAAGTTGGACTAGATGACTTTTCAGGTTCTTTTCCAGCTCAAAATCTATGATTTCATGATTTTTGGAGTAGAGAGTGCTGAATTTAGAATCAGAGAACCTGAGTTCCAATCCTGGCTCTTATCATAATGTTTATAGACAAAGCACTTCCCTTCTCTGCACCTTGTTTCCTCAGCTATATAATGAGAGTTGGACAAGATGGCCTCCAAGATCCTTTCCATTTTGAAACCTAGGACCCCATGATCACCATGGTCCCTTCTGGCTCCAAATCTTAACGATCCTCTGCCCAAACTCAACATTAGAATTTATTCAGTAACGTTATTCCATTGACTTAATTTTTGAATTGGAATTTTTTAGTTATTGTTTTTTGTTTGAATGACATAAATGATTGTGCCCTTAAGTAGAAAATATTTAGAAAATGATAATGAAACCACTAGCATGATATATTGAATCTTGTTGGATTTAGATAAGACAGAGTAATAATTTTAGAGCTGGAAGTGATTTTGGTGTCGCCCTCCCCACCTTCCCACCGTCTTATAGTACAAAGAGTCTGGACTTTCCCAGAGTCACATAGCTAATATTTGTGTGAGGACAGGTTGGAGATGTGTGAGACAAAGTTCAGCGGCCTCATGTCTTCAGGCAGGTGATTATCTCCACCTTTTAAGACCTATTGTGTCCCATTTTAAAGACTGCTCAAGGCTCATTACTGAATGGGTACCACTAAAATATTTTTTTAAAAACTTTTACTGGTATCTTTAAAAAAATATGCTAGTAAACCTCAACTAGAACTCTTCCTTTAACCAAATAAAACAAAACACAACTAAACAAAGCAAACCATTTAATCTGGCAGTGCATGCAACATTCTATACCTGTAGTTCCCTCCTTTCCTATCATGTTTTACCATCTGTCCTCTGAAACTAAAGTTATTTGTTGAGTGGATCAAATGATATAATATTTGTAAAGTGCTTAGCACAGTACCTGTCATACAGTAGGAACTTAATAAATGCTTCTTCCTTCCTTTCTTTCCCCCTTGCCACTGCAATTAATCTGAATTTTGATATCTTTTAGTATTACTTTCATTCATGTTATTTTGATTCTGCTTTCTTCATTCTGAAACAATTCATACAAGTTGTTCCATAGTTTTCAGAATTCCTCATGCTGCTTTTTGGGGTACAATAATATTCCATATTTGGGGTATAATAATATTCTGTATTCCATTCCATTCCATTCATATCATAATTGGGTTAGCCTTTCTTCAGTTGACAGTTACCAATTTTGTCTTTCATTTTTTTACTATCACAAAAAATATTGCTGTTAATGTTTGGTCATATGTGGAGTCCTTCTTTTCGTCTTTGACTTCACTGTGGTGGATTCCCAGTGTTGAGATCAGTGGGTTAAAGGGTATGGACAGTTTAGTGACTTATTTGGCAGAGGTTCAAGTTGTTCTTTTAGAACATTTGGACCAATGAACAGCCTCACCAAAAGTGTGTTAGTTTGATGTATTTCCCATGAAATAAATTCAGGTGATTTGATTGTGATAGAAAGGTTGTGGGCTCTGAGTCAGCATGAGCTTTAATCCTGGACCAACAGAGACCACTATAAACACCTCTACTCATCCTAATGATGACATAAGGAGAGAACCATCTCAGCCTCAAAACCTCAGCATAGCAGCCTCACTATACCACCCACCTCCATTGTTCTTTGCTCTTCACTCAATCTACTTATTTTTAAATAATTTCTAATTTTTTTAATCATTTTCTTTTCCACGTACATCTTTCCCCCTTCCCTACCCAAAGGGCCAACCTTATAACAGAGAATAAAAGGAGAGAAAATAAACAAGCATTTCAGCTAAACTAACCAACATATCAACTGAGTCTGACAGGACCTCTGACATCCCTTGTTTTGAGGGCATCAAGCTTGGTCATTATAATTGTGCGGAGTTCAGTTTTGTTAAGGTTATTCTTTTCATTTCTATTGTTGTTATCATGTGTATTGCTTGCCTGATTCTACTTCCTGCATTTTGCTTTAGCCTTTTTGTCTTTCCAACTTCTTTGTTTCTACATAGTTATAATTTTTATGGTAGAAAAATATCCTAATATTTCCATGCACCACAATTTGTTTAGACATTCCCAAATCATGGGAATGCACTTTGTTTCCAATGTACTTTGCTACCATAAAAGGACTGCTATGAGTTTTTGTTGTATCATGGACCCTAAATTCTATCTTAACCAACTTGAAGTATTTGCTCAGCAATGAGAGGGCCAGTCTATTTACTCTTACTCCATGTAAGATCCATGGGTTTGGCTGAAGGTACATCAGCCTCCTCCCTACTACCCGGTTTCAACCAGGAAACCAAATGACATGGTAGATAGAGCAGTAGAACTATAGTCAAGGAAGACCCGAGTTCAAATTTGGCTTCAGACACAGACACTATATAAATGTTAGTTATAATAATAATTGTGATAATAATAATTATTATATAATCTAGAACAGTGGCTCATAATCTTTTCAAACAGCTAGACTCTTTTTAAACACCCCAAATTTCACAGACATCTGCAGGGTAATAGTACTATTCTTAATTGACAGAGAAAATTTGTGATGAAAAGCTACAGTGAATTCAGTAATTTTTAAAAATGAATTTGTTCTTTATTCATCACACTTGCATTCGCATTTATATGAAAAATAGTAAAACATACATGTTCGAGACAAATTATTCAGTCTGCAGAAAGGTTAGTTACTTATTTCCCATTGTATACTTGGACCCTTTGCAGCAGTTCCGTGTTTTCGAGGGATTGGCAGCCCAGAGGCTGGGCAGCAGCATCCTACGGGGATTGCCAGTGACACCCTCCTGCTCTTTGTTTACCATTTCTCTACATAGGATCATTCCTGCCTGTTGCCTCTTCTTCTGCCTCTGAGCTCTCCATGCCCTCTTCTCTTTACTCTACTGGCAAAGATTGTCCAGAATGTTGCTTCTTTGTGTGTGTTTCTTTTAGGATTTAGTTCACTCGGAGCTCAGAAGTTATTTTTTTTTTCTACTCATTAGTTTCTTGAAATTATCTAGGCTCATTTGCTCTTGTGCATTTGTTCCCAGGGGCGATGAAGCAACCTTCTCTGCATTGTCTTCATCATAATAGCTAATGTGTTTATGATGCCCTTTCAATTATCCTTTACCAGCAGATAGCAATCATTGTCAGGTGCATCACTGTCAAACTACATATTTAAAGGGAGGAAAATTAAGGCAAAGTTGATAGAGGGTCAGCCTTAAGGTTGGAAAAATCTGGGTTCAAATTCTTCCTTTGTTTATGCTAGCCGTGTGACTGTGGGTGGGTCATTTAACTTCTCAGTGGCCTAGATAACTCTGTAACGTTATGGATTCTCAGTTGGCACTGATAGAAGGAGTTTCTAACCAGGAATGCCCAGCACCTATTAAGTAACCCAGGTCTGGCCTAAAATAAAGGGAAAGGGAGAGAGGGAGCCCTGTTGATTGGAGCATTTGGTGAAAGAAAAATGCTTTATTTTTCAAACTAGCAATTCAGTTCCGATTTAATAAGTATTTATGACCTATTGTAGGCAAAGGATAGACCTTTTTCTTTCCTATAAAATGGGGATAATAATATTGCAAGTGAAGCACTTTACAGACATCCAAAACCTATAAGATGCGAGTTGTTGTAATGATGAGCAGCGAGCTAGAGATTTTATTTCTTACACTCCTGGTGTGGAAACTCCTTTCCACAATGCAAATTGGCAATTTGCCGGTGAGTTAATAGTTTTAGGGAGTTGCCTGGGGTCACTGAGGGGTGAAATTACTTGTCATAGATCTGCTTTGTCTCAGAAGCAGGACTTGGCCCTCTACCTTCTTGACTTCAAGGCTATTCTAATATGACTATTACATGTTGCCTCTTATAATTAATAAAAGTAATAATATTTTAGCATTTCGTCACACATAGGATTTCCTAAATTTGTAAAGTCTCCAGTATATGATACTCTTAATTGTTATGTACCGAATAGCCAGTGGGATCCAAGTCATTCTACAGCTCAGGTGAGGTAGTAGACATAGCTAAACAAACAATTAGAAAGAACACTTATTATAAAGAAATAGGATCTGTCCTAGTTAGATCGCAGATGGAATATTTTGTTCATTTTTGAGAATCTTATTTTAGATAAGACTTTGAAAAGAGGGAGCACGTCTTAGAAGAAGGTGACCAGGAGAGGGGCTTGAACCATGCCATACAAGAAAAATTCACCAGTCAGTAAATGAGCATTTATTAATTGCACTTGTGTGCCTGTGATTGAATTTGCAAAGAACTTGGGTTTAAATTCTGGCTCTGTTAATTGCTAACTGGGTGACTTTGGGGAAGTAACTAACCTTTAGTAAATGGATCTCAGTTTTTTCATCTGCAGAATGAACAGCTTTGTGGCTTTGGAATGAGGAGAGATGGCCTCTGAAGACCCTTCTAGATCTAAATCAGCAATTCTATGGTTTATTTAAAGAACTAGGGATGTTTGTCTTGGAGATGATTGGGTCCATGGAACATATCATAGCTGTCTTCAAGTATTTAAGGCTGAGAGAGAGGATTTCTTCCATGTGATCTTTGAAGGCAAAGGGTGGCACATTTAGGCCTGCTGTTAAGCAATAACAACCACAGCTATCTAAAAGAATATTTTTTCAGGTATGGATTGGACTGGATGGTCACTTAGATTGCTTCACATTGAAATTCTGCGATTCTACAACTGAATGGAACAGAATTCCTTGGTAGGTAGTGAATTCCCCATCACTGAAAGTGTTCAGAGTAAGGTGACATGACCAGTTGTTAGGGCTTTTGTAGAGGAGAATTTCTGTTCTGAGAGGAAGGCTGAGTTAGAGGTCTCTGAGATTCCTCCCAATATCAGAATTCAGGGATTCTTGACATTGTATGCTTAGTTTTCTATCTGTAGTTTCCATGTTACTTGTTTTAGTATGTCACAGGGATTGTGACTCTCTCTCCTTCCCCCTATTTATTTGTTAATAAGGGTGACAGAGGAGATGATCACTGCATGCTGAAGCAGAGACATAAGTGAGAAGCAAAGCCATAGTGGGGTCAGACATCTGAGCTCCTCTCTGCCTGGTGGTGGTATGGATGGAGACTTTGGGGGTGGGGGTTATGCTTCAGGGGAAGAAAATTGCTGGTTGGGCTTCTCCTGCTTTCCCTGGCATTGGGCACTGGAAGAGAAGATGCCGTTACTTGGGAGCCACTCCCAAAGGCACAGATGACTTGGCCACTCTTCTTTGGACCACCAGCATTCTCCCCGGTGCCCTGAAGGGTGAGGCCCAGCCCTACATGGTTTCTGTTGGGGAGAACCTCGGTGAGTCTCCTCCCTGTTCCCCTAAACACACGGCCCTCTGTGCCTGGGCTGGCATCTTCATGGCGGGAAGGCGCCTCCCTGGGCAGCTTGCCAGGAGAACAGCAACGCTAGCTGTACCCGTAGCACAAACTGTTTCTACTCATGTTTGCCAAACACACAGTTGATAAGAGGGGTGAAAAAATAATTATGTGATGCAGACCAAATAAGGAAAATAGTGTTTTCTTTCCTCGGACATTTATGATTAATTACATCAATATTTACATTGAGGCTTCAAGGTGGGATGTGCTTCTTAGGTGTGCTCAGCAGAGGAGCACACAGAATGGGGGTTTTCTTCGTAATGGAGGAAAGAGAATGAAGAGCTATGCTTTTTCATGTAATAATTTTCACTTTTATAGGCAAAATGGCATAGTGGATGGAGGGATAGCCTTGGAAACAGGAATACCAAGGTCTAAAACCTTCTGTGATATGATAGCTGTGTGACATTAGGCAAGTTAGTTAACCTCTCAGTGCCCTGGGAAATTTTCTAAGATCATAAAATTACAAAGGAGTTGCAGGTGGGCATTGGTAGAGGGAATTTCCACACCAGGATTTCCTCTATAATGATCAAATCACAGGTCTGAGCCAAAGTTAAAAAATCAATTTAAATGATTCCCCTTGTTCTTTTCAAACCTTAGAACTTAAATGAATCTGAAGGTTATTTTCCTTTTTTACTGTGTATAGGGAAAGGGCGCTTCTAGAATCTAGATAATATTTCACAGTTTAGTTCAGTGTTAAGAACTAGAAATTTTCCTTTGTGACAGTATTAATTTGAATAGGAGTTAGAAGACTTGAGTTTGCATCCACTTTCAGTAGACTATGGAGGTCAGTAGATCTTGTGAACCTTTTACAGAAGGTAAGGTACTTTTGATCTGCTCCTGTGGTGCAGAAGGAAAAAAAAAAGAAATGAAACAAAACTGAATTTAGAGTTCAAAGACTTGGGTGTAAGACCTGGCTTATAATGTATATAATGTACCTTGAAATTAAAAAAAAATTCAGTATAGGCAATGAAGGTTATTGTTATTATTATTATTTCATGTAGAGTTAGGAAGTTGGGCACAGGTCTGACCTTTGTTCCAAAATGCCCAGTGGGTCCCATTTTCTCTGGTATAGAATCTGAATTCTCCAGCCTGGCACTGAGAGCCCTCCATCATGTGGCTCCAAGTTACCTCTGGAGATATTTCGCATTATTTTACTTCAAGCACTGTGTTGTTGCCAAACTTGACCTTCCATATCCCCCCTTATCATCTCTGCTGAGGCTATCTTCCAGTCCTGGAATGTACTCCCTCCTCTTTTCTATCCCTAGATTACCTCAATCCTCAGCTCAGGTACCACCTTCATCACTGGAGCCATTCGCTTACTCTTTCCTCGTAGTGCCTTGCGGTTGCTGAACTCTGTCAATGTTGAATTCCCTTCGCATCCCCTACCCCACTCCACCCTGAAGCAGAATAGAGGCTCCTTAAGATCCGAGATGGTTTTGCTTTGGCTTTTATATCTTCAGGGCCTAGTGTAAAGTATTTTTCCCAGGCTATGCTTCTAAGTCTTGGCTGAATTGCCTCAACAATCAGTGGACTAAAAGGCAGGAGAGTAGGGTCCCAACTTTGAGACTATGATCCAGGGCAGGGCCCTTCCCTATTCTTGATTTCAGTTTCTCCATCCATAAATTGAAGGGCTGAAATTAGATGACCCCTTCCAGCTCTGACATGCTGGGCTATGTTCATGCTTTAGCTGCCTTTAAATGCTGAGTTTAAAAAAAAGTTGCAGATTCAGTAGCAATGCTACAGCTTCCAGTCTCAGTTTTCTTCTACTTCTATTTTTTTTAAGCTCTCATTGTAGGACAAGGCAGCCAGCCACTGCCGCTTATCACCACCAAAAGAGAGCCTGTTTTAGTTTTCAGGCTCAGCTGCAAACATAAATCTTGGGAGCAGGGCAGAAAAGCAGGCATCATGTAGCTGCTTGGCTCCTGTGGCCGGTCATGGTCTTTTTCAATCTCTGATAGGTCTTTGAAGATCAAATGGTGAAGGTCATTCTTTAAGTAACTTAAGCAGTTCTGTTATCACCAAAGGGTCAGGATCGGCCTCTCAGCAAGCCTCGGGCTTGGGTGCATCCTGCCCAGGGCACAGCTGACCTGCCCATTAAGCTTGGGCTTTGCGGCTGTTTGCTGCTCACCTACACTATGAGATCATCAACTTTATTTCTGGACATTGTGAGTTTGTGTCACATTTTGTCTCTCTTCTCTAGGACAATACATACCCCAGTCATAGTTTGGCTTTCATTTAAAAATAATCCATTGGTTTTCTGTGTCCATCTTCTTCTCCTTCATAATTTTTAAATATTGGGAGAAGTTTGTTTCTTGAAGGGCCATTCCTAAGTCTAAGGCAGTTGCTTTATCAAGCCTCATTGGAGAGAACTAGAAAAGTAGGCAACATGGATACATAAATGAATGCACAAGAAAATAAAAAAGTATTGATTAAATGATCACCATGTGCAAAGCACTTTGCTAAGTGCTAGAGATACACATAGAAAAAGGAAGACTGTGCCTGTACTCAGGATGCTCCCATTCTAAAGAGGAGGCATGTAAAGAATACTTCAGCTACTAGTTAGATGAAAAGTCCCAGTGACTTTGGGGTGCTGCCACAAAACAAATGGTAATAAGTTTTCTTTAATGCTCTTTCCCATTGATAAAACCAGATCCATACTACCTTTCAACATTAAAAAAAAACTACAACAGTGAGCTAATTTGGGGGATCTTGGAGGGGCGGTGATGGTAGTAATGAAGCAGTAATATACTAATATAGAAAGGGAAAATAAATGTAGATTATTATAATACAGATTCTAATGTAGATTATTAAAAATTTAAAAATACAGTGATTTGGACAGTATTTCTTAGGAGACCCATTGCTACTCTACCGACCAATAAGCAAAGAGAAAGTAGGCTAAAAAGATCCCATCTTGTTTTGATTTTGGTTTCTTCGCCTCCTATGTTTAAAAAATACCTAAAATGCATATAAAAGGAGGCCAAGTGAGAGTGCTGCTTGTTATTATTTACAACGTGTCTGAGTCTCAAAGACTTTCTTCCAATAGTATAATGTAGTCTTTCTAAGGTTCAGTGTTTTTGATGTAAAAAAAGCCAAAAACCCCCCCCAAAAACCCAAATCTTAAAAGGATGAGGAAGCAGGGAAGTTAGCATGTAGGTCCTTCTCCATTTAAGAAAGGTCATTTTCTTTTGATGCTTCCCCCTGACATGGCAGGAGAGGCAATACCAGAGGAGCTTGTGTACTGATTGCTGTCAGGTTCTTATCAAGGCTTGGGCTACTAGGAAGGCTTTGCCTATGGTTGGACAATAGATTGTGTGGATATTTGCCCTTCAAGGACTGGCACAAGCCAATGAAGAAAGAAAAGGCTTAATACCAGGAGACTGGTTATCAGACCATGTTGTTTGTTGGCCATAGCAACCCATGAAGACCGCTTTCTAACATTTGGAGCGTTCAAACTGTGTCATTTTCAATGATGGAATTATAGATCTTTTAAACTCATACTTTTACACTGTACTCGAATCATAGATTTAGAACTGAAAGTCATCTAGCCTGACCCCCTCATTTTACAAATGAGGAAACTGAGGCTCAAAGAAGTTGAGTGAATTGGTCATGGCAACATGGATAGTAAATGTCAGAGGGAGGACTTGAACCCAGGGCTCACTGACCCCTGATGTACCTTGCACCCTATTCATGACAAGAAGTGGTTGGGGCAAAAACACATATACAAAATCCCAAAGCAAGTATGGTGAAGAAGTCAAGATTCTCACCACACAGAAACTGGAGTAAAATTTGGCAGCATCATAAGGTCATTTTCCATTTCTCTATATAAGGTTAGGCTGTAGACTCCCTGAGGGCAGCATGTATTCCCTGCCTACCATGGTGGTTAGCTCACGGCAAATGCTTAATAAACGCTTATTGAGATGAATTGACTTGACTCCCTGAATATTCTGTTGACACTCCTGTAATCAGTAGCATGAGATTATTTCCCAGTCTACTGCCTGCCTCACTTTCTTCTGCAAACAATGAGGGCACACAGCAGCTAGTTTTAGAAATAAATATATGTGCTTTTTATCACAGCCGCACCCATAGGTTTTTAATTATCCCTGCTTTGTATGGCTGCAGACATTTCTGAGCCCCCCTTTGTGCTCTCTCTTATAAACATCTTTTCCTTCTTTTGAAGTCTGTGTGATATACATGCAGGCAATTAAAACCTCCCCCCACTCGGGGCTGGAGACACGAGGTCTTCTTAATTAAAACTCAAACAAAAGCTACGAGCAAAGCCCCGCTATATGATTAAGGTCTAAAGTGTTATGATACATTAGGATCATTGTTAACTGTGAGGATTAAAAAAATCAATCTGCAGGGGGAAAGATCAGTTGGATCTAATTAGTGAAATCAATGTACGCATAAAAGAAAATACTGAAGTTTAATAACTGGCCCTTATTATAAATATTACACAGGCTAAGAAGCATCCCTGGCTGGTATCAGTGATCACATTAAAGAATATCTTAAATTAATTGGGGAAGAATCTGAAACATTCATGTGTCTTTGATAGACTATGTTAACAGGTAAATAAGGCACGTAAAACAAAACCTTACTTTAAAAATCGCCCTTGCGTAGAAGT
Organism: Notamacropus eugenii; assembly: GCF_028372415.1. Classification (NCBI taxonomy): domain Eukaryota; kingdom Metazoa; phylum Chordata; class Mammalia; order Diprotodontia; family Macropodidae; genus Notamacropus; species Notamacropus eugenii. The sequence continues at coordinate 39,520,989 of NC_092877.1, read as the reverse complement.
GTTTCAGCTGCCAGATTTCTCCTCTATCCTCTCTTATGGTGGCTTTACGAGGATGAAACATTTCTGTGGACACCGTTAAGAAAGCCCGTTCTGAGTAACAAGTGACAAGCTTTAACAAAGAAGAAAGTAGAATGGTTGGGAATGAAAAGATTAAAAAAAAGTGGTCTCACACAATGATGACTGCGTTCAGTATGTATTAGTATGTTTGGGGACATACCAACCTAAAAATGAAAGAATACCTTTTGATAGACTGGGAAACAAGGCATTTTACATTTTTCTCCTGATTACTCTGATTAAAATAAGCATTATAACTGGTATGGAGAAGAAAAGCTATTACTAATTACAGCCTGGTTTTTAAGTAAAATGAGGGTCATTAGCAATTTCCTGGAAGCCATTCAGATTGTCTACCAGGAAATGGTAGCTCGCAGGGCATCTGTGATACTCCTGGGCAGAATGAGGGAAACTGTATACTGGAGCTGTATGTTTGACTAAGGCTGGAAGGATGGACTTTCATTCCTGGGGTTGGGGGAGGGGGATTGCTCTTCATTGAACTCCAAACATTTTCATGGAGATGATGTGGGTTAAAAAAGAGACAGGCACAGGCATAGACATAGGTATTCTATATCTATGCTTAATTCGGTCTTTCTCTGTCTCTCTCATATATACATATATATATATATATATATATATATATATATGCACACATACATATCACAAACTGATTGACATATGAATCATTATTTCAGGATGACATAGTAACATCAGAGTTTGAAGTTTTATCCTCAGGGTTGACATTATCAGGACACCCCAAGATTACTGGCTTTGTGTGTTAAATTCCTAAGACTACACTGTGGAGAGGTGGAATGGGGAAATCTTCTGTGTCTTTAAAATCTGCTATCTCAATCTGTAGCACCAAGAGATCTTTCCTCATAAAAGGGGGAAAAATGATAAAATTGGTAGTATTCGCAACAAATTCAAATAATAGAGTCTGCACAGTTACATACCAAATAAAATAGCTGAAATGCAGTTTCATTGGAAAAGGACACTGCATGAGGTTATCGGAACATCTGAGCTGGGGTCTGAACCCTGAAGACCATACACTACTCTTGCATGGTCTAAGCCCCTTCATCTCTAAGATGAGGACGTGACACTAGATGATCACAGATGATCACAGATGATCACAGATGATCACTCAGCTTGACAAAGCTGATGTAGTAGATAGTGCACTGCACTTGAATCAGGAAGACTTGAATTAAATTCTGCCTAAGATATCTATTAACTGTATGACTGAGAGCTTCTCTGGACCACAGTTTCCTCATTTGTTAAATGAAGGGGTTCTACTCAATGCTTCCCCCATCCAGTTCTTTTCTAGCTCTAAATTTCTCATCCTAGGAACTATTTATACTATGCTAAAAAAATGATAATGTAAAATAGAAATACAAAAGCAAATATAAATGCATAAAATTTTATAAATATAAAACAATATAAAATAACATTCCTTTTTACCAATACAGTAACAATAAGTTTCTTTATAGACTTGTTTCTGTCTGTGTACTTGTAAAGTTTTGAGCTCATTGCAATTGGTGATGTGAGAGAATAGGTATTGACAGAAATACCTATTTATACAAAAAGTATGTATAAATGTACATAAACATATATGTATATGTGTGCATTCTTTAGGAAACATTTGCATAGTGTGTATCTCCTGGATGTTCTACCAACAAGACCCTTCATTTCTTCATTCCAGGCATTTTCTCTGGCTCTTTCCCATCTCCGGAATGCTCTTTCTACCACTCTGCCTTCTGACTCCCCAGCTTCCTTTGAGTCCCAGTTAAGATCCCATTTTTTACAGGAACCTTCCTCACTCTCTCTTAATTCCCTCTGTTAATTCCTTTCTATTCAGTCTATATATTGCTTGCTCTGTATATATTGGTCTGCATGTCTTCTCCCCCACTGGAAGGCCAAATTTCTTGAGGGCTGGGATTGTCTTTTGCCTGGTCATAGTATGCCCTTAATAAATGTATATTGATTGATTGGTTTCATGTTCTATCTTGTCTACTTGTTTTTCATGTGCTCTAAATTGGACTTTGGTACCTGAGCACATACTTGTTTGTGCAAGTGTTTGGCCTGTAGTACCTCTTACAATGGACATTTCTGTCCCTCTGAGTTGTGATCGATTCTCTGTGACATAGTTGATGAGAATCCCCAGGAAAAAACCAAAGAAATAAAGGTTGTCAGCACTGGAATGGGTTGGCAAAGAAAGGTTTGATAGGATGTCTTCTTTCATAGAGACGATTCAGGATGATAATAGGTAAGTACTTGTGGACAGCGAAGATACGCCACTGCCTGGATTCATGGGCATGGGACTACTTGGCATTTATAGAACTGATGTTTATCTTACATTGCACACTTCTGCACATTATTCTAGGAAAGTAAACTCCATTAAAAACAGGGCCATACCTTATTTAAACTTAATTATTTTGCCCAGTCCTGCATATACACATAGGAATTTTTTAAAAATTGCTGAATTAAGTTTTTGACCAAGCATAGAAGATCCAGAGTAATTCTTTAAAGACTATCCAGTGTGTTGTTGGTGTGTCTGTGTTTACTATCTGGCTTGTGGAACTTGTCCATTGAATCTGACCTTGACCAAATCTGACAAGGATCTGAAATGGGTTCTAGTCAATGGCTTGTCTGAAGGATTAGTCAATGGCTTTCTGCCATGACACTCTAGCCAAAATTCTTCTCTAAACTGGAGATCTCATTTATTTTTTCACCCCACGGCCAGTATGAGTTCTGCTATCTAGTGTAAACACTAACAGTGCTACTTTCACAAGCTTGCTGACAAGTTAATGTAATCTTAGACTATATTTAGTACATGCATCATGTTCTGAGTGACAGAGGTGATTGTCCCTTTGTCCTTTGCCCTCTCCAGACCATATATGGAGTATTGTGGGCATCCATTTTGGGGCACTGCATCTTAGAAAGAACGCTGAAAAGTGGAAGCATGTTGAAAGGATAGCAACCAGAGTGTTCAAGCGACTGGAACTCATTTTCCATGAGCAGTTGAAGGAGCAAAGTATGCTTAGCTGGGGGAAGAGAAAGTGATGGTGGTGGTGAGGCTGGCGTGATCATAACCTATAAATACTAGAAAAACTGTTTTGAGAATGAGAGATTAAACAAATCCTATCTGACCCCAGAAAACAAAGCTGGAAGTAATAAAAATTACAGAGGGAGATTTCAGATTAATATTAGGAAAACTATCCTAATGATTAGGGCAATCTTGAAATGGAGAAGATTGTTGTAGAAGTTGTGAACAGCCCATAACCAAAAACTTTCAAAGGGAAAGTGATTACTTGTCCGAGAAGTTGCAGAGACCATCTTTACTTAGGTGTGGATTTGGAGAGATGGCTTTCCTATGATCCCTTTCAATTCTCAAAGCGTGTGATTCTCATACCTCTGAGATTAATTTGTCCTAGGTGATGCCATAGTGCAGAGGTGCTGGACCTAGATTCAGGAGGACTCAATTTCATGTGCTCAAATCTGGCCTCAGACACTTACTAGTTGTATGACTCTGGACAAGTCACTTAACCGTGTTTGCCTCAGTTACCTCCTCTGTAAAATGAATTGGAGAAGGAAATGGCCAACCACTCCAGTATCTTTGCCAAGAAAACCCCAAATAAGGTCATAAGGAGTCAGATACAACTGAAACTACCCAACAATAAAAAACAATAAGATTTAACCACTTCTTTCTTTCCCTTTGCTTTGGTGCCTCTAATAGATTTCTATCCCTTCCACAGTTTTGTTTTCTCAAGTCTATACCAAAATTCCTTTGTAATTAGCAGTGGGGCGCTTTCTTCCCAGTATTGGAGTATATCGAAAGATGTTGACAGTCACCTAGGAACTGCCTTCTTGTGGGAGTCCACAACTGGGCCTTGTGAGTAGCACCAAAGAGTAGGCCACAGTCATTTCCCAAGGTGAAAATTTTTCTTCTGAGCCATCATGGGTCCAGATTTTGTGCACAAAGCCTTTAATGTGCCAAGTAGAGATATGAGCTTATGGTGTGCTCCTCTCTGTGCTGCTTCAAAAGCATGTCTTTCGTTTTGCCCTTAAGCAACTGGCATTTCCTGAGAGCCAAGGTGTGTTCTGGACATTTCCTGTGTCTAGAGAGGGCTTGCTCCTCTAATGATATCTTGATGTCAGATCTAGTACCTAGATGATGATAAATGGGGAAAAAAAAAAGTTCCAGTACTCCAGTACCTAGAGTAGTAGACCTCCCACATGTTCAGTATTTAGGTCATTTGTCTCTGAATTAGGAAAAAATTGCCCAGTCTACCCACTCAATAAAATGCATGTATTTTCACCCAAATGGTGTATTTTATGAATAGGGCTCTTGAAATAAGCATAAATTGTACATTATTCTCTGCATTTTTTTAATGTGTTGCTACTGTTAGTAATTACTACTGAGTGCATATTTAATCCACTGACGAAATTTGATGCAATTATTCAGTTTATTCGTGATTCCCCTTCAGTCCAAATGTCTGCACAAAGCTACTACAAGGCAGGCAGACTACAGAGAGGTTAGGCTGTGGGGAAACGATTCATGCTTTTTCTGAACTCTGATGAGAAATGTGTTGTCTTGCATTAGCAAAGGTAAAATGTGAGTGGAATAGGCCTTGCAAAGGATAGAGTTTCTGAGTTTAGGGGATTTTAGATAAAATTACATTTTAAATACAACCATTAAGGACTCTCGACCAATTTTGCTCTCTACTCCTACTGTATTGCAGAACCCAAAGGAAGCTGTGTGTAACTGAGCTTAAAATTTAGTTCAATTTAACTTTCAGGCCAAATCCTCCTTCCTCAAGCCTCTTTCTAGTACTTAGGAGTTGATTGCACCTGGAAATTGGCTGAACAGAAACACGTTGGTGCTTCCCAGCAAGTCTGAATGGAATGATAGGAAGCCCCAGTGGAAAAAGGTCTGGGCTTTTCTCTCTGTCCCTCCATCCATGGGTGTTTTTGAGCTTGGGGGTATTTTGTGAGGAAACAGACCTTCAGCATTAAAAGGGTCGACAGATGACGAAAGTGCTAGAGGAGGGAGGGCTCTGAGGGTCTACTTTTCGTTTTCTACTTTGATCAAAAGCAAGTAAGGAAAGGACCGTGGAAACTATTTGCTGTCATTAAAATAGTTTGGTGGGGGAGCAGGATCTGACATGGGAAAGGTGCACTTACTTCATAGTCACTTTGTTCTGTGGACATCATCTGGGCCCTGTTCCCTCTCAGGTCGGTATGCAGCTATTTGTTAGAACATATTCTTAATAATGGACTCTAAGTCCTCTCTGAGGGCTGGAGAAGATAGGAGATATAAGACCAGATCTGCTCCCAGGGATTTTTAAAACAGCTTTGTTGCCTCATCTAGAAATAATAAGAGAGGCCCATATTTCCTGGCTTTAAGGGTAGAATTGCATCGCGATTAACATTTGTTTGAATAGGTTTCCATCACAACAGGTGCACAATTATTTTATGAGTAAAATATTATCAGCCTTCAAAATTAGCCAGGGCAAAAATGCAAGTTGTCTGATTAAATAATCAGACCTGATACTTAAAATGCACTTGATTTCTACAGGAATTTTAAGATGCTCAAGTCCCAGTCTCTTCTCTGCCTTTGCATTGGGAGCTGTGATTGTTTGCAGGATGCAAGTAGTAGCTTGTAGTGCAAACGGTAGGATATACTTCACATTATTCAGCAGACATTATTTGAGACCAAACCACTAAAAAAAAATGTAATAATAGGTTTTACTTTTAGTCAAACATTTTAATCCACCAATGAAGGTATTATGCTGCATGTTTAAATCAAGAGAGAGGAAAAAAAGTGGACCTCTCCTAGAAAGAGAGTTGGGGAATGTTCTGCATTTAATTAGAAGGTACATCAGTTTGGAAACCTGAAACCCAGTGTATTTAGAAAAAAAAAATAATTCAGTTAATGGAGGGGAAAAATAATCAGAATGCAGAAGTGTCATTTACAAAATGTGGCAATTGTCTCTATGGCCCTGGTTATTGAATACCTCAGTGAGTAGAGTTGTAGAGACAGGCCCCCATGAAGGATCAAAACTGGGGCAATAGGTTTGTCTAAGAGGCAGCCTCCACCCTGAATCGAAAGTGTAAAAGCTGCAGCTGTCAGAAACCAATTACATGCAGGTAACTGTTTGTTTTCATATCTGAATCTGTTTGTCAATCAGGGGAATGCAATGAATCAGGACATGGGATCTCCAATACAAAACCGCAAAGTCAGACAGAGCGTTTGGAGGAGGTCCAAGCCACAAAAATTAGGGCAGGGGCATGGAGGGAATCAGAGGTTGTGCATGTGGGCATGGCTGTGCACTTCCTTCCTTCCCAAAGAGGCGGGCCTGGAGGACTGGAAAGGAAGGCCAGTTTTCAGTGGGAAAAAGCCTATTTTGGGGAAGCTTTTGGAGACTTCATTTTAAAAAAATTCAATTTGATCATTTTCAGATTTGACAATTTCGTAGGTGAAAGGCAATACCTTGGAGTTGTTTTAATTTGCATGCCTACTAGAATTAGAGCAGTTTTTCTGGTGGCCATTGTTCTTATTCTTCCAGACTTCCTTGTTCTCATTCTTTGGCTATTTCTTCATAGAGGAATGGGCCTTACTCTTAAATTTGTTTCAATCCGTTACAAGATTTTTGGATGTTGGATAGGAGAGTCATAATAGAAAACATGCACCCTGACCGAGGTCACTTAATGACAACTTGACGTCATGTAGCAATTTAAAGTTTATGTTGAAAATGTTAATTTAACTTTTACTTTAATTTCCTTTTTTCCGTTAAAAAGCGTTTCTTTTACCTCTCTCTTCCCTTCCTTTCCCACTCTCTTCCCTTCCTTTCAAATAAAAACAAAACAAAACAAAAAACAACCCTTGCAACAGATTCACAACCAAGCAAAACAGATTCTTACATTGTCTGTGTCCAGAACTGCATGTCTTACTTTGCATGTTGAGTAGAAAGTCTAGAAAGACTCATGACTAGTCAATCCACTGAGCAGAGTTCTTCACTATTTCACAGCTATCTTTACAATGCTGCGGTTCTGGTTCTCCCTACTTCACTCCCCCTCATTTCATAAAGTCTTTTCAGGTTTCTTCAAAACCCTGAGAAAGCCCTTTTGTCATTTTTTATGGCACAACAACATTGCACTACATACATGTGCCATACTTTGTTTAGCCGTTCCCCAACTGAGCAGCATCCCCCTAGTTAGCAGTTCTTTGCCAATACTAAAAATTTTTGTACATCTGGGTTCCTTCTATCTTTGATCTTTCGGGCTCATTAGTAATATTGTTGGTCAAAATCATGGTGGAGTGATGTTTTGTGGGCAGAGTCACAAAGTGCTTTTGAGAAAGGCTATAATAACTCAGAGTTCTACCAACAGTGTATTAATAATATTCCTGTTTCCTGAAGTCCTTCTAACAGTTGTAATTTTCTCTTTTTCTTCTATTTGCTGATGAGTGTGAGATAGAACCTCAGAGTTGCTTTAATTTGTATTCCTTTAATTGTTAGTGATTTGGAACATTATTTCATAGGCTTATTAATAACTTGGATTTTTTTCTATGAAAACGCTCCATTTTCTTTGGATATTTATCTATTAGGAAAGGTTCCTCTTCTTATAAATTTAAATAAATTTGTATGTATCTTGGAAATGAGACCTTTATTAGAGAAGCTTGCTGTAAATATTTTTTCCTAGTTAGCTGTTTTTTTTCTCATTTTAGTTGCATTGGTTTTGTTTGTGCAAGAAGTGTTTTAATTTGAGGTAAACACACTTGTCCAGTCTTTTCTTCTTCTTTTGCCATGAACTCTTGTCCTATCATAGATCTTTGAGGAAATTTCTTCCTTGTCCTCAAATTTGTTTGTGATATAACCTTTCATATTTAAGTCTTTTATCCATATGAATCTGTCTATTTTCTGTCAGACTACTTTCCAGCCTTCCCAATACTTTTTGTCCATTAGTGAGTACTTCCCCTATCGTTGGAATCTCTGAATTTATTAAATGTGAGACTACTAGATTTGTTTACTTCTGTGTATTACGTACTTAATCTGTTCCCCTGTGTGATCTCTCTGCTTTTTAACCAGTACCAAGTTATTTCGATAACTATTGCCTTATAGTATAATGTGAAATCCATTCTTGCCAGGTTCACTTCCTCTTTACTTATTTTCATCCTTTCCTTTAAGATTCATTACCTTTTATTCCTCTAGATGGGTTTTATTATTATTTTCTTCTAGCTCTATAACATAATCCTTTGGTAATTTGATTGCGATAGCACCTAGTAAGTAAATTAATTTAGGTGTTATTGCCATTTTTATTATGTTGGCTCAGTCTACCCATGAGCAATGAACATTTATTGGTTATTCACATCTGTCTTTATTTCTGCAGTATTTTCTAGCTATATTCACATAGTCCCTGTGTGTGCTTTTGTAGGTAGCCTCCCAAATATTTTATTCATGCTGTAATTACTAAATGACATTTTTTCTTTCCATCTCTTCTCGATTGGTTTGAAATTTGGTGCTTTAGGTGTATTCATTTTCTATCTTGAAACTTTGCTAAAAGTTATTCCATCAATCAATTTTTATTGGGTTCTCTTAAGTAAGCCATCATATCTATAAAAAGTGATAATGTTGCTTCCTTTTTGCCTATGCTTTTTCTTCCCTTAATTTCCCCTAATGTTTTCATATTATATTGCTGTAGAGCTATTATTATTAAATGCTCGCTGTGACATAGCCAGCATTTCTGTCATGAACAAAACTTTAGCCGCACATTATTTACTTCGATTCCCTCAACAACCGTGAGAGGTAGATACTGTAGTAATGGTTATCCTGATTTTACAGATGGGAACACTAAGACATTAGAAGGTAATGAGTTTACTCCTGATTCTACAGCTGATATTCCTGACAAAGGATTTGAACTGTCCTTTCTGACTCCAGGCCCAGACCTCTGCCTATTAGGCCATGTTTCTTACCACCCCAATTTCTTTAAAGCCACCCTTTTTTGTAGGAGGAAACTCCCCAGTGGTGGGTTTTAGCATGGAACTCTGCTTGTAAAACCATCTAAGAATCTTCCATTTGCACTTTGCATGGGCCCCACCTTTTGAATAGCCTGAAATTTGGCTGTAGGCTTTTCACATTTATGGAGCTGCATGTAAAATAATGTTAGTTTTGTCTGGACCCAGGAAAGGCTATAGACCACCTTCTATTGTTCATCGATGATGCTGCTGGACTTGGTTGCTGCCCTTCACAGTCTGTGACATATACAAAGAACGCTTGGAAGGTCTGTTTGTACTGAAACAGGGGAAAGCCTAGAGGGGACCCTAAAGTTTGTACTGGGGAACATCAAGAGAATGCAAATAGATATTTCTTAAAGAAAGTAGAGGAAGTGGCAGGGGCACAACTTTCTGTGGTTTACTTCAGGCCTAGACTTTCAAGGCTGATGGGGAGCTGTGGGGCTCCTCCTGATGGCTCATTGAAAGGAGCCCTTGTACCTCTGCAGCCTCAGGGTGATGCCAGAAGCCCGTGGCTGGACTCAAACCCGCACAGGTTGATGGGGCAATCCTCAGTGACTGCCTAGGGAGCTGGAAGTCGCCCTCCCACCCAGAAGGCTGCTGGCCCAAGTCATTCGTGGAATAGTTTCTCTTTGTGCCTGAACTACCAACCGTGGCCCTTGCTCTGTTTGTGTGGGAGGAAATGGTGATAGCTGCCTAGGAGAAGGACTTGTTGTGAAGCTGGGACCCCAGGCAATCTATCAATCAATCAACAAGCATTTATAAGGGCCTGCAGTGCACCAGGCTTGGTTGGCACTGCATTAGACCCTGAGAATACAAGAATACAATGAAACTGTTCTTTCTTTTGAGGAGTGTACATTCTATTGGGAAAGATGACATGTACGTACTAATTAAAAATTAAATATTCAATTTTAAAAATAACAAATCCTGAAAATCTAAAGAAAGATTTCTAACAGTTGAAAGCGCAGGTTAGTTACTATATATACTCAGAATGGAAAATATATTGTATATATAGTATGCCTATAAAATGTTATATAATTGTACATATTATGTATATAACATACAGCATAGACAGAAAAAAAGCCCTCAGAATAACTACATAGTAGTAAAGGAGGGCCCTAGTACTTGGGGGAGATCAGTCCTTTTTTCAGTATTCCAGAAAATTTGAGATTATTTCAAGCCAAGCAATGAAAAAAACCAAATGAGATGTGACACATGAGAGAATTCATTGGAGACTGTACTATAACAGGAGAAAGAGGTGGCATTTTTTTTGCCCAAGATCGAGGAGTCACTTAGGAAGGGGAGGATCAGGGAGGGTCTTTTATGAAGTTTCAACTGGTTGTATTTCCATAAAAGGGTCTGGGAGTGGGCCTAGAAATAGGTTTTTTGATTTCAGGGATTAGTCTCTTTGTCTTTAACTCATAATATTTGCCTGGCCGGTTTTGAATCTCCAAATCCAGAAGCAGGAAAAGACCCTACATTTAGAGAATACCTGAAAGTCAATTAGTTTGGAGGCCACAAGTGCTTATTAAGTACTCAGTATTGTTTTAAACACTACAGGGCATAGAACAAAGGCATAGGATTGGATCCCTGATATTCAGATAGATAACAAATCTGTTTTCAAAGATCTCCAGAGAAAAAGTGATTCTATCACTCTAAGATTTTCATTTGTTGTGGTTCAGGTATTTTCCAATCTTGTTTGACTCTTCCTGATTCCATTTGGAGTTCTCTTGATAAAGATTTTGGAGTGGTTTGCCATTTTCTTCTCCAGTTCATTTTACAGAGGAGGAAACTGAAGCAATCAGGGTTAAGTGACTTGCCCAGGGTCTCCCAGTTAGTAAATTAATTCTTTCTATTCTAGCTTGGTCTGAATAGAAGTTGCATTCCCCTCTCCTGGAATGTAGAAAACCAAAGAGTTTATAATAATAAATAATTTTAAATTTTAATTTTTAAAATAAGAAATAATAATCATATTCCTATAAAAGAGTGACAGTGAAAGTGATGAAGGTGAAGACGAGTGATGAAAATGAAAAAAATTGCATTTAGAGGAAATTTTTTAAAAGCCTTTTAATAGTAGTATATATTTTCAATATGGGGATTTTGTGTAATTATGTTTCAGTTTATATCTATATAGATAATGTAGAAGGTACATATATGTAGATGGCTGTAACCCTCTATGTTAGAGATGTGTTTTCCTTTCAAAGATATCTCATTTCAAGGGAAGGGGAGACCAAGGAGGTGGGGCAGGCAGCATGGCATAGTAGGAGATGGACTTACAATAAAAATAAACACAAGGTTCACATCCTGACTGTGCTACATAGTCATTCCCTGGGTGACTTTGGGCAAGTTCTTCAGTCTTCGTGGGCCCTAACTTCCTTCTCTCTGGCATTGGGGATTTGGACAAGGTGATCCCAAAAGTCTCTTTCATCTCAATAGCTTATGACTCCATATTCACTAGTTGCTTCATAGGTATTTAGTGAATAACAAATTCTGGCCTTTAATAAACATGGTATACTTTTCAGACATAAATAAATCATTTTTCCTCCAAAATCCTACTTTGACTGCCCTTCTCAATCCTTTAGCCTCAAATTTTAGTGCTATTTCTTCCCCTCCCTCTGGTCTACCTTTGGTTACGTCTCCATTGGTAATTCAAGCAGTTAATGCAATGTAGTTCAGATTATACTGGAAGATCTGGTTGCCTGTAGATGATCTTAATTATTATTTCAGAGTAGATTAGTACTTGCTGTGATTAAGGTGTTCTTACAAATGTCCTAGGGATGTACCTTAAATTACCATAGGATGTGAGCCTGCTTCTGAGACCAGACAGGCTGCTGTCTGTCTGTTGGACCAGGTGACCTAGGGACTTTTATTTCTAGTTTTATAATATTTGAGTTTCTGGGCTAAATACAAATTCTGGCTACTTGGAAAGGTTATGGAGCATGAATGACATTTGTAATCTGCAGTAAGTAATATTAAATTACACTGTGATTATTAAATTAAAACTACAAGGAAAATGGAGAAGGGCATTGGTGTATTGTAGTGACCCCTTTTCCACTGCATAATTTCTTCCTAATGTTCAAGTCAGACTATATTTACTATCTTACTCAAAAATGTTCAGTGACTCCCTATTGCCTTTAAGATAAATTATATACTCCTTAGCTTCTCATTTAAAGTCCTCAACAACTGGCCTCCAAACTACCCATCTAACCCAATTTCCTATTATTTCCTTTCATTGGACTTTCTATTCCGACCACCAGACTGACTATTCATGGTTCTCTTGTCTTGTCTTGCCCTATACGGCTTCCATGTATTCGCAGAGACTTTCCCCCTGCCTGGCATGTGCTCTTCAGGGTTGCCCTTGGCATCCTCTTTTTTCCAGGGTCTGTCCCTGGAGTCACATTTCTCTGTGATGTCTTCCTTGATCATGCCCAGCTGCAAACCATTGTTTCCTCCTTGAACAATCCTAGATTGTCTATTATCTCTCCTTTTCTCCTATCTCACATGACCTTATGTTGTATTTACTTGTTTACATGTCATATCTTCTCTATGAGAGTACAAGCACCTTGATGGAAGGGGTGTGTATTTTGGGTGTTTTTGGTTGTTGCTGTTGTTTTTAACCTATGACACTAGGGGCAAGAAGGCAAGAAGACCTGACTTGAAGCCCAGTCAAATCCTTCCTCAGACACTAGCTGCGTGACCCTAGGCAAATTACTTACCCTTTGACTGCCTCTGTTCCTTTATCTGTAAGATGGAAATAATAATACCTGCCTTGGAGAGTTATTATGAGGTTCAGATGAGATGACATATATAAAAGCACTTTGTAAACCTGAAGCACTACATGAATGCTAGCTACTGTTGTTGTATCCCCAGCCTTCAGCATGAGGGCCTTGCTAATGTGCCCTGAATATAAGGGTGTTGCTTATCAACTAATGGGAACCCTGGATTTTCCTACTCATATCACATGATTTATTTCATTAATCCATCTGAATAATTCCTGCTTATCAAGGTCATGAAATAATTGGCACTCCGAATAATAGTTAAGAGTTTTGTAATCTAGGAAACATTTAGGAAGTAGTTTGCTAATTTGCATCAAATTGCCTCATAAATTGTCTTTCTGAAGAAGGTATTGGGGTGCCAACAGGATGGGCAGTGCAGGCAGGCCAGGTGAGGTCAAATTCTGGAGCTCAGCTAGACAAGATGGCCTGGGTAGATAGAGTAAGCAGGAGATCAGACAGGGAGCCTGAAGACAGATATTCTCATAAACCTGGAGGGGCTTCAGTGTCACAGGTCTGAGGTTAAGTACAGGCAGAAGGAGAAGGTCAACAAGCATAGACGTGAGAAGACAATCCAAGGGGAATCAGATCAGTCTAGTCCAACAATCATTTGTCCATGATCATTGCCTTTGTAATAGCACAACCATCCTGTGAGATAGGTATCAATGTTACTTCTTTTTTAATTAAGGAGGAAATGGAGGCTGAGATAGTTTGTCACTTGCCTAGGGTCTCATATTTGGTAAATGAGGCAGCATTTGACCTCAGGTCTTCATGCCTTGGAGTCCAGTGAGCAATCCAGTCACTGACCTCACCCACCTGCCATTATGAAGTGCTTTCTTTGGACAATGAATACATTATGTAGGCTCTGAGGATATAAAGACAAGACAAAACAAAACAAAACAAGCAAACAAAACCAAATCATTCCCCTGCCCTCAAGGAGCTTCTGTTCTACAGGGAGATAGAGCATGGAGTCAGAGGGACAGAGGAGGGGAGCATGGAATAATGAATCCAAGAAAATCTGGATTCATTCTGCATTCATTCATTCTGCCTCTGACTTTTAGGTGCTCTGTGACCTCGGGCAAAGGTAAATGAGAGTGAATTCTAGCACCTTCTTTGTAGGGTTGCTGTAAGGATCAAATGAGGTAACATAAAATACTTTGCAGACTTAAAATGAACACTTTGTAAATGTGGACTGTATCATGTGTGGGTATATGAGCTTTCCTTGAGAATCAGGAAAGGCTTCCAGGAGAAAGTGACCCATGACCTGAGCCTGGACTGTAGGAATCAGGAACTCTAAGACAGGGGTCATGGACCCTTCTGGCAGTGTGGTGGAGCCTAGGGACTCCTTTTCAGAATAATATTTTAAAATTCATAGAATTATAAAGGAAATCAATGAAATTAAAGTAAAGGTACCAAAATATAGTCTTAAAACCAACCAACCAACCATCGTTAAACAAGTTTCCAGACCCTGGGTTAAGAACCTTTGGTAGGAACTTCAGGACCACAAGGCTAGAACCAAGCCCTAAAGGAAGGAAATCTCAGTAATAGAAGGCTCCAGCCCATCAGCAGGCTAGCAGGGGCAATGCCGACCACAGGGCTGTGACTCTCCCTCCCCTCCAGACCAGAGACTGTTCTTCATGCTGGCTTTATTCTTCCATTTGAGTGTGAAGGGTAGATGTGTTCTGATAGTGATGGAGCAAGGACTCTCAACACACAGCTCTCCCTTGACCAAGCAGAAGCACAGAGTGCACGATGCCATCAGTGTAGGGGGCAGACTCTCTCCAGTGAAACTCTGGGACTCTGATTTGTAGGAGGGGTCAGATTTACCTTAACTTTTCAGGAATATCTGAAAGTCATCCCAGGTTTGAAGACCAGACTTCCAATGCCTGGAGCAGCTTAGCTGGGAGGTTTGTATTTGTGAAACTTTTGGTCACTTAGGTTTGGTGGATAATGAAAACAGAGAGGGGCTTTTTAGAGGGGCAGAGCTCTCTAAGTTCTGAGTTTGAATGGATCATGACATGCTTCCACGGCTGCTGAAAAGTCTCTTCTAATACACATACACACACACACACACACACACACACACACACACACACACACACATATACTCTCTCTCTCTCTCTCTCTCTCTCTCTCTCTCTCTCTCTCTCTCTGTGCCTGGCAGTGCAGGCAGGTTTGTGTGAATTACTTGAAATTTTCTCATCTTCATTGCTAGCTGATGAAAAAGCTGATCCTTTCTGTCTTTCCTCTGCATCACCAGACTGTCAACATGGCAGCCTCCCGTTGTCGAGCCAGTTTTTTCATTATCTCGGTGACACTTGGATGTTTCTATTTGTGATTGAACCTGATTTGGTGGGTGCTGAAGAGGAAGTGATTAAAATATCAGCATCACAGTGAAGTTCTCTCCCACCAAAAGTGAATAAACAAATTACTTTGCAGAGAGAATTGGCGGAGAGATGCCTGCATTTCCTGAGCAGGGTTCCAACACTTCCTTTGGCTTCTCAAACCTGTGCCATCCTGGAACCCCCAGGAACATTAACAGAAGTAATGAGATAGCGGGAAACCCTCCTTTCAAAGTTAAGGTGGCTTTCTTTGCTTCACTTTAGAGTCCCTTACATGAATAAAAGTCACTGCTCCAAAGGTTGTTTCTTCTCACTTTCCCCCTCTCCAAAGAGCCCCAGTTATATGTGATGGACACTTGAATGGGTGCTAAGGTGATTGTAGAGTGCCAGCAATAAACACATGCATGAGCTTTTGTCATTTAGAGCCCACCCCACCCATCATAGCCTCCCAAACTTATGCCCAGGGGTGATGAATCAAGTTGGATAATGGTAGATTTAAAGAAAAATCCCTAGAGCTAAGCACAGTCACTAACGTTAGCCCTGGTGTCAGGCATGGTTGCACTCTCGTTTTCTGAGAGGTGGAAGTTCTCTGGTTCCATAATGAGGTTTAACAAACTTTACAATTGGGGTCAGGAGGAGGAGGGCAATGTCATGTATTCCTTCAAGACATCAGTTGGAAGAATTGATTTTTGTGATAAAAAGATCTTTTCATGCCACTGTATTTTAGACAAGACTGTGGGATTGTCAGTTGCTCTGAAATTCCCGGTGTTGATGAGGCAGCTCTTCCTCCTCTCCTCCCTCTTATCCTCTCAAATTACTCCCGAGTGGGGAGTTCTAGTTATGAGCCCAGTGAGGTCACTTTAGTCTTTTCAGTCACTAGTGACTTCCCACAGAACCAAACTTTGATATTTGGAGATGAAACATGATGGAGTTAATTCTCTCTTTTCCCAAACACCACTAGCAAAAACATTGACAGATAGAGACAGCAGGTTCCAGTGGAAAGAGGCCTGGCAGTCCGGTGGCCCAACTTCTTGATTTGGCTCTGGATCAGTAATACATCTGGGAACCACTCTTTCATTCATTCTAATTTGTAAATTGTACAAAGCACCTACTACATCCAATGCACTAAGCTAGACAGACCCTAAGGGCGAAAAAAGGATCATAAAAATTAGACAAGGCCCATGCCCTAGATGAGCTTGAACTCTCTGGGACTCATTTTTCCCATCTGTTAAGTGAGGATGAGTAGACTCAGGTCGATGTCTAAGGTCCCTTCTAGCTCAATGAATCTATGAGATGTAATTGAAAAGGAAGAGAAATACCCTTAGAATGTTTCCCTTTAGAAAATGATTATTTCTGAAATATGAACTGCTTGATGAAACCTGGATTGGCATTTTTCTACAAAATAAGATTTATCATTCATAAATTTGTGGGCTCTGAGACCTTGCTGTAAGATGCAATATTGCCTTCTTTAATGGAGACAGGATCTATGAGACAAAGATTACTTTTTTTTATTATTTTGTAATGGCAATTTAACTGAGGGAAGATATCAATCCATCACCAACAAAGCAGTTACCTCATTCCCTCTATGTATCATTTCTCTGCCATTTTCGCAAATATTATACAAACCAGGCTGATTTGAACCACTGACGTCTTAATCAGATTTTCACTCATAGTATAGTATTGGACAGCCAGGAAGGAACATATCGGATTGCTCCAAAGTTTTCTAAGAGGGTTCGTTGCCTGTTATATTCCTAGAAACATCCTAAAGTCACTTTTGGAACAATGCTCTTGTATTATCTGAAAGTTTTACCTATAGAGTAACCTAAACTGCCCAGAAGTTGGAATGATTGAATGAAAAAGCTTCTATTAATCATCTACTATTTATCAGACACAGTGCTAAACCCTGGAGATACACACATGAAAGGAGGACAGCCCCTGCCCTCAGGAGCTTACATTCAATTAAAAAAAATTCTTTCATTAGCAAATAGCAAATAAAAGAATCATTTCCATATATAAAGTAGAACAGAAAAAAAGAATTATGCATGAAACTGTGAATTTCTGTTACACACATTCTATTGTGTAGATTCTAAAACCAAATTGTAAAATGTAGTCCTTGCTATTGGAGCCTGGTGTTTAAAAGAAATAATGCCAACGAGGAAACAGAGCAAACTCTGGAATGTGAATACTTTGTATAGGACTTTTTCTTTTAAGAAGTACTTTTCATTACAAAATAATAAATTTAATATATAACCTTCAAAGCTACCCTTCATTTCTGTGTTTCTTCCTAACCTTTCTTCTATCCTCTTTGGTGCATTTAAAAAATGCTTCAGTAAATCTTTTTCTTTTCTTTCATAACCCTCTACTTCCTAGACATATTACCAGTTCTAACACAATAGTAGGCCTATCTTCCTACAGCCCTTCCATCAATTGTCATTTTCTTTCTTTTTTTTTGGTCATCTTTGTCAGTCTGATGAATGTGAGATAGAACCTGAGGTGTTTGAATTTACATTTCTCTCATGATTAGATTTGGAGTATTGTTTCATATTTGTTGATAACTTGGATTTTATTTTTCTTTGAGAAGGACCTGTTCATATGCTTAAGAATAATTTTTGTTCATACGTATTTGAAATGATTCCATAGAGATCCTGTGTATTAGCTCTTTATCAGAGAAACTTGCTGCAAAAATGTTTTTTCTCCCCCTTCAGTCTGCACTGCATTTTTGTTTGTGCATAGCCTTTTAGATTTTATGTGATCACAACTGTCTGTTTTATCTCCTCTGAGCCTCTCTATCTTTTGTTTGGTCATGAACTCTTCCCCCTTCCCATAGTTGTGAAAAGTATTTCCTTCCTTGCTCTTTTAATTTATTTATGAGGTGACCTTCTCCATCTGAGGCAGGCATCCATTTGGACCTTATCTTCCCTATGGTAGGAGTTTAAATTCTACTGGAGGAAGGCAGCTCATGAAGGGGAGTGATGGGAAATATGATATTGGGCAGATAGCTTAACCTCTATGGGCCTCATTTACTTCATTTGTAATTTTTGGAGGAGAGGAGTCTGGGTCTGAATTTCATTGTTGTCTAGAAATTCCTCTTTGGCAACTTTCCCCACAGAAACAGATTAGAAACTCATAGCCTCAGAACACTGTCCCAGGCACTGAGAGACTGATTCACTTGCTCATGTTCATACAGCCAACATGTGCTGGAAACACCACACTTGAACCCGGGTCTTCCTGACTTCAGGGCTATCCCTGTGTCCACTGCATCATTTTGTTTCTCTATTTGTAAAATGCATTTCTTATCTCCCAGGATTTCAGTGGAACTCAGGCAGGTAGAGTATGGGTAAACCCCAGGGAACCAACAAATGCCAGTTAACAAGGACTTACAAAGTATAAGCTGTCATTTTTCCTGAGGGGGCCTTTTCACACACCCCGCTCCCCCCCCATTTTGGGAAGTGTGTATAAAAATTGCTCTCGGCAGAGCCAGCTCAGCTATTTGACCTCTCATCCAGCCTGGATGGGAGAGGTGTCTCCACCCAGCTGTAGGATTTCATTCTGGATCTGGACAAAAGTCAATTACCATTCATTACCATTAGATGATAATTTGTTAGATGATTTGCTTTTCTTGTGGGCAGGACGGATTCTAAAGCCGATTGTAAAATGTAGTCTTTGTTATTGCAGCTTGGTGTTTTTTGTTTTTTTTTAAATGCCAATGAGGAAACAGAGCAAACTCTGACATGTGGATATATTGTACTTAGAAGTGCAGACTGAGCCAGGTTCTGTTTAGTTAGTCTGTCTTGTTCCAGCAGATTTTGCCTTTGAAGCTATAAAGATGGATTAAAACACATTATGAGAATGAGTGGGCTGGCTGGTTAAATTGACATTAATTGTAGTGTCCCATATTCCACAAGAAATAGATTTTTTATTCAGCTCGCTTGATTCTCAAGGTTAACGAAAATCGCACCTGAAAAGCTAATTCTGTACCATAGATTAAGTGATATAAAAACGTCACTCTTGTGGATGGATAGATATTGAGAATACTATGGTGCTGTGGAATTTGGGCTGCCTTTTCTTTTCCTTTTTTTGCCTGCACAAAGAAATTCATGAGCTGCGTTTATGTCTGGGTGACGTGGGGCCTATAAGGGGTCTCCAGGTTGCTTTTTGCAGAGTAAGTGGATGTTACTGAGAATTTGTTGTTATTACTAATAATCGTCTAACACCTTATTGTGGCAGTGACAAGGGGGCCATGCCCTAGTAGGGGAGCTCAATCTAGTCAAGCGGAAAGAAAAGGAAGCTCTGTCCTTCGGAAAGAACACTATCTCTAGAGTCAGAGGTCCTGGGTTCAAATCTTTCCCCAACCTTCACTACTTCTATGATACTGGGCAAGTCACTCAACCTCCTTAGGCTTCAGTTTCTCCTCTGAAAAATGTTAGAGTTGGACTAGATCAGAGATTCTTAAATGAGGATCTACAGACCCCCAAGGAGTCCATGGATAGATTTCAAGGGGTATGTGAACTTGGATGGGGAAAAAAATACTTCTTTATTTTTATTAACCTCTAACCAAAGTTTAGCATTTTCTTCAATTATGGTTAAAAAACCAACTGTATTCTGGGGAGGAGTTGGTGGGCTTCACCAGGGTGCCAAAGCGGTGATGTCTTAGGTCCTTCCAGTCCTAGCTCCATGATTATGTAATCCCAGTATCCTGTTCTGCCTTGCTCTTGAGGGAGGTGAATGGGCCCTTTCCTGGTCTTGCCAACATAAGTGGACTTTGGAGTGGTCCAAGGATGTGGTTAGTTAAAGTTATGATCAAATTGATATCATCTTTCTCTGTATCACCAGATTTTTTTTTCTTTTAACCTAGTTTTAATATATCTTTCCATTTGGGGGAGGTTGGTGCTTATTGTTCCTGAATTATAAAAATGTGAATCATTGCAATTATATCATAACCCAGGGCCTCAGATGAGGTGATTCCTCAGGTGCTTATTACCAAAAGTTGGAATTCTTTTGTTCAAAACAGTTTATTTTTTTAAAAACAGATTTTTGTTGATCTTTTTACATTGCATAGATTTTCCCCTATCCTATCTTCCTTCATCTCCCAGAAAACTATTCTTCGTAATAACTTTTTTTTAAAAAGAGAAAAATAAAAAATGGAATAAAACCAACCAATACATTGAAAAGAATCTGACATGATAGGTAATGCTTCATCCTTCTGGACCCCATAACCCTGGAAAAGAATCGAGGTGGGGAGGTGTTATCATTTGGCTTTTATTTGAGCCGAATCAATTCCAGTAGTTTGAATAGATCCTCTTTGCATTTTGGAATTTGCCTACTTTCAAAACCATGTATTAGAAACAGGCCCCTTAAACTGCTCTGGTTTGGATTTTTGAACTATTTAATTATGCACATTCTATAGCAGTTAACTGTACTAGAGAAAACATTAGTTTGTGATGCTGGATAAGACTTACATTTCATTAAGAACCCTCCATTCTCCCCGATTCTCTTTTTGTATGTTTTAGTGATCCTTCGAAATATCAGGTTAGCCCTGTTCACATCTGTGCTTGGAGATACAATTAGGTCAGACTGATGTTAGAACCTATTTCAGTTCAGGTTTGGAGACAGAGGGTTATCTCTTTTATGCTTCTACTAATATGATTTGGGAGTTGTTTATTTCTATAATGAAGAAGTTGGGTCACTAATTTTGCTATTTATTTCTCAGCAACATAAGGAGAAAGATTTCTGGAGTAATAGGGAACGCACAGATATTATTGTACGGAGCTTTGAGTTCTTTATAGATCCTGAAGAAACAAACTGACCTACAATTTCTTCAGAGGCTGGTGGCTGTGAGTGTTGGCCAGCTGTAAATCTTATTCTGGATTTTCAAAGCAGTGACTGGGAAGCAGAATGGGGAGATTTCCCTTTATATTCTTTTGACAGACAGGATATTCTAATAGTCTGTCGTTACATGATACCTCATTACTTCTTCATTACTTATCACCCAAGGCCATAACATCTTCAGAGGCAAATATAAGTTTTTCATTGATTTACATGTTTGTATTTTCAACATATGAAAGATGAACATGTAATTAATATAAAAATTAAAATTTATGCTTAGATAATGCTGCAAGATTTATATATTTTAATACTCCCAAGATTTATACTTGGGCATTTCTGTGTGCTTCAATTAATTGCTAACGAGAAGTGCGAGTATGTATCTTCTGAAAAAAGGAAAATCAATGTGCCCTTAATATTTTGGAAGTTGGGAATAACATTTCATGAAAAATAGATTGAATGCTTCTATGAATATTAAATTAAAAAAATTACTCTTCAAAATATTTGGCAAATAATGAGGGTTTTTTTTTTTTAATAAGCTTCATGACTCCCGGACTAGGCTGTACATGTTTTGCTATGCCTGTTCTATACAATGCATCCATTATTGGTTCTCATGCTAATTTCCTTCCTGTCTTTCATTAATAATACACAATAGAGGTATGAAATTACACCAAATGCTTTTCATATTTTTTCTATCAATATACTTGGCTCCTGAACTACCTTAAAAAGATATGGAAAATTTGGGGGTAGCCTTTCCAGTTATTATATTTTGCTCATATGATGTTCTGTGGAGAGAAACTGCCACCAAGTGAGCATGTTATGATTCATTTTACATGGTAAAAAATGAATGACATGTATCAGGTAATTTGGATTAGTTTTAATTTTTTTTCTTTGTTGAAACCAAACAGACAGACAATCAAGTCAGAATTCATCTTTGATACTTCGAGAATAGTAGGCCTACCTTGTCCACAATGTCTGCTCAAGAAGGTAGAATTGAGGACCCTACAATCCTGTGGCATACAAGGCACGGATGAGTTGGCAGGAGTTTTGAAAAGAAGTGAAGCTATATTATTCTTGCTTTAATCTCAGAAGCTCAGTAGGTATACTCAAACACAGAGTCAGGAAGACCTGGGTTCAAATGTGAACTCTGGATAATCACTGGAAAGTCACAACACAGCCCTCAGGAAACTCTCAGATATTATAAGCTATAAAGGAACTGCCTGTATGCATTTGTGGGAAAAAAAACATCCACACTGGGATTCTGCCTCTCACTTTTTGCCTGCCCAACCAACTTTCAAAAAACCCAGCCCTAAACCAAAACCAAAAGGTAAACAAAAACCAGTTTAGTAATGTAGGGTGGTTTTATGATTTGTAAATAGTATTAGAAGGATTCTAGAGTTACAAATTTAGAACTGGAAGGCAATGTAGAAGACATAGAACCCAACCACCTCATTGTACAAATAAGGAAAATGGGCCATAAAGAGGTTAGGTGACTTGCCCAGGTCCACACAGCTAGTAAGAATCTAAGGAGAGATTTAAACCCAGGTCCTCCTGAGTCAAGGTCCTGTGCTTTACTCATAAATCCTTGCTGTACAAGTATGGCATGGGATAGGGAGCCTTCTTTAAAGTTCAGAAGACCTAGGTTCCAGTTCCAGCTCTGCTTGCTATACACTGGCTCTATGACCCAGGACAGATCATTTAACCTATCCATACCCCAGATGACTCTGGAAGACTCCAAGTTACAGAATGGGTACTGATCTACTTTGATTGAATGACTTTCCTCATTATATGCATGAAATCATAGGTCTGGTCCCCCCTCTATAAGCAAAAACAAAGCAAATTGATTCAAATTTTTAAGAAAATAAAACCATATCCTCCTCTGCATCATTGTCATTTCAATTTGTTACTTTAATGTAATTATTGTCCTTGAAATTGTAGAGCTGAAGCCATGTCCCTGATCACTGACTTCCACAGATGACCCTAGTCCTAAATGCCACCAAAGGAAACCTCTTATGACATTTAATCCATCTCCATGAAAAGTCTAGTGGCCACAGGTCAAATGATTGGAATAGTGCAGCAGCCGTCCTCTTTTTGATGATCTCCTCTGGGAAATTCTGATCTGTCCAGAACCACACCACAGACTCATTTTAAATGCTTCCCATTCAGCTTCCATAGTCTTCTTTTGGAGCCTGGCTCTTCAGTATCATGGCTTATCATTCTCTGAGCGCACATCTTTAAACTTCCTCTGCCAACATGAAATTGAAACTCTCTTTCCTCAGTCTTTCAAGTAATAAAAAAGTACGTATTATTTTTGCCATTGAAAAGGACTTCAGTTCTCAAAATTCCTCTGCCAATGTGTGTCAAGAGCAGGAACTGGCAGGTTTTATTAAACTGGAAAGAGTCTGAACAAAGGCTTGGCAAGAGTCTTTGTATCTCCTCTCTGAGGGAAAGCCTAACTAAGCACTAGGAAATTGATCACTAGAATTTTGGTTACCAACTATTGGTATTGTTTGGTTTGGTGGAGGACAGGGAGCCTGGAGACACATGGAGATGATAAAGTTTAAAAAAACGGCTGTCTGATTTCACCATGATAGCAGCTGAACAGCAGAAAGTGCCAAGACCCCCATGGTTCTTTAGATTGTCTTCAAAAATTGGATCATAGACTTGAAGTTGGCAGGAATCATAGAGCTCATCTATCCCAACCCCTTTATTTTGTAAATGAGGAAACTGAGGCCCAGAAAAGTTAAATGACTTGACATTGATTCCATGGGTAGTAAGCATTATTGTTCAAGCATTTTCAGTTGTGTCTGACTCTTTGTGGCCCCATTTGGGGTTTTCTTGGCAGAGATACTGCAATAGTTTTTGCCATTTCCTTCTCCAGCTCATTTTGCAGATGAGGAAACTGAGGCACACAGGGTTAAGTGACTTGCTTAGGGTCACACAGCTGGTAAATGTCTGAGGCAGTATTTGAACTCACAACCTCCTGATTGGGTACCCTATCCACTGAGCCACCTAGCTGCCCCTGGATAGTAAGTAGGACTGTGATTTAAGCTCAGGTGCTTGAATCCCAAACCAAATCTTGAATTCTAGCCTTTCTACTGCACCATGATGACTTGTTATTTTAGCTGTTATTCTCTCAACATATGAACTTATTTCAATGATCAACAAATTGACATACTTGCAGAGGAATGAAATTACAACTGTATTGGCTTTCTCACAATAAATGAAACTAGATGACATAAAAAAACAATTGCTGCTAAATGGAATTCTGGCTTTAGGTTTCTCTAGAAGTGGAAATTATGAGTTGGTTTCACTGTGTATCCAAAGATAATAAAAATACCATTTAGCAGGTCACTTGATTATCTTAATTTTCAGGACTCACAGAGAGTAGAAGCAAACAGACAACTAGGAGGATAATCTCAATGTATCATCAATATAGTTTTACATATGATGAAGAAACAGAGATTGTCTGAAGAACTTGCCAAGATTTTCTAAGCTATATACCTTTCCAAGATCTACCTTGGTACATGGTGAACTCAATGTAAAAGTGGCCCATTGGGAGGACAGTGAAAACTATGCTAGAAAGCTGAGTTCAGGATCAAGAAATGAAAGATTTCAGTGGTATAAAGGGTACTCATGATCTTCACACCTACGTATAAGTGACACTTTATTCAAGAAGAGATTCAGTGCTGAGCAGGGAGAGCATCAAACAGTCTTATAAAACATGAAACTGCTTTATCTTAACATATCGGAAATGACTGGTTACAGATAGGGTATTCACTGCAGAATCTACTGTCTATTGGCAGTCATATCATTGTCTAGTTAGAGCAAGGGTTAAAGGAAGCACAAAATTAGAATAAAAATTAAAGATGAAAAAACAACCTTATGCATGATTACAACTACCCCAACTCCATCTGTTTAACAAGCTATCAACTCCCCAAAATTGGAAAGAAGCGAAAGACATGAATTCTAAGACCATTTTCTACAAGAATAAAACCATGAAGAACAGTTGCCACAATGAGGTGAAATTAACAGTTAATCTCTGCCAAGTAGAGAGACATCATATCCAGGGATAATACTACAGTTGTGGAGGTAGTGCAGTGGATAGAGCACCAGTGCAGGAGTCAGAAGGACCTGAGTTTAAATCTCACCTCAGACACTTGACACTCACTAGCTCTGTGACCTTGGGCAAGTCACTTAACCCCAATTGCCTCATCCTGGGTCATCTCCAGTCATCCTGATGAATATCTGGTCACTGGATTCAGATGGCTCTGGAGGAGAAGTGAGGCTGGTGACCTGCACAGCCCTCCCTCACTCAAAACAAAGTCAAGTGCAAGTCATGGCATCATTTCTGATGGCCCAGTCTTCTTCAGCAACAGAGGATGAACACACAGTTGTAGAGTAGAATCAACCAAAAGAGGAAAACCACTGAAGAGAGCATGTTTAGAGATGGGCATGAGATCCAGCCAAACGTCTGAAGATGCAACTGTACAACAAATAAAGTGGAATAGACTTACTGGTGCTCTACAGTAATGGCTTCTTACTAGGGAAAGTAGTGAAACCATACCTGGAATTCCCCTTTTCTTTACCCAGCATACCATGTGAGAAGGCAATAATGCAACATAAGAAGATGAAAAGCAACTTGGCCCAACCAGATAAAAAAAGAAGGAATCTCTGCAGTTTTAAGCACTCTCAGGATCCATTCTCAAGATTTCTCAAAGTGGCAAAGGTTCCAAAAGAATGGAAAATATCGTGAATGCTGCTATCAACACAAAAAGGTGACTGTGAAGAAAGCAATGCTTATTGCCCTATGTACCAGCTTTCCCACTGAGAAAGTCTTTATGGGAGGCAGCTAGGTGATACAGTGGAAAGAGTGCTGGACTCAGAGTCAAGACAACCCATACTGGAAAATTGCCTTAAATACTGTGTGACCTTGGGCAACTCACTTAACCTCTATCAGTCTCAGTTTTTTTTTTCTGTTAAATGGAGATAAGAATAACACTTAATTCACAGGATTATTATAAGGATCAAATGAGATAACATGTAAAGTGCTTTGCAGACCTCAAGTGCTATATAAATGTTTGTCGTCATCATCAATATTATCATCATTGATGGGCTATTTATACACTACTACAGTGTCTCATTCTTACCCTCTTAGATGTAATCCAGATAAAACTGTTCTGTAACAGGTTAGAATGCTGTTTCTATTCTATTTAAAGATCTGCATATTATTTTACAAGTGAATAAAATGATTCCTTTCTTTAATTGAGTGAAAGTATTGGGATGTAAGGTATTCTTCAGTAAGGTAACTGAAAGCACTTTTGAGACAACTTTCATAACAGTCAGGATGGCAGAGATGATTATGAATTTCTTCATTTCTTCAGTTAGATCTCTATAGTTTGAAAGCTTTTCATTCTGCCTACGTGGGTGACATCCA
Organism: Notamacropus eugenii; assembly: GCF_028372415.1. NCBI lineage: Eukaryota > Metazoa > Chordata > Mammalia > Diprotodontia > Macropodidae > Notamacropus > Notamacropus eugenii. Next base: position 39,494,556 of record NC_092877.1, on the reverse strand, counting down.
GTAAAAATATTCTTAAATATTTGTGAATCTGTGTTGTCTTTATTGTTATTGTCAGTCCAGCACGGTGGCTCACCATACTGGCTTAAAGCCCCTTTGGCTGGGAACTCTGAGACTGGCAGACAGCTTGAGTACAGAAGTTTTGAGCTACAGTAGGGATAATGCCGATTGGGTGCCTCCACTGTGTCCAACACCAGTATGGTGAACCTTAGGGAGTGAAGGGCCACCAGGCTGCCTAAAGAGGGATAAGCTGGCCCAGGTCAGAGAAATGGTGTAGATTAAAGCTTCTGTGTTAGTCACCATTTGGAATCAGGCCTGTGAGTGTATTTCCAGCCTGGGTGACATGGGAGACCCAGTCTCATTTTTTTTATCCTTATACTTGAAGAAAACATAAGAAGGGAGCAGGAAGACTTTCACAAAATATTTTCTAGAGGATGCTATAACTTATATAACGGAGAGGTATCCAATATATGAAATCTCACTATATTATTTTTTAACGTATTTGACTCACTAGAACAAAATAAAGCTTTAGAAGCTTTAAAACCTCCCCCTGACAAGAATGTCTTCTATGAGATAAATCCTGATCCTGCTACTTACTGTGTGTCTTAAGCTAGTCAGCATCTTTGAATCAGAAGGTTGGACTAAATGATCTGCAAGGTTCCTTCAAGCCCTAATTATATGCATTGTGAAAATCATACAAGATTCTATGAAAGAAAGTAGTCTGGCAGAAATTAGGTTTAGACTAAGATCTCATACCATATACCACAATAAACTTCAAATGGATACATGATCTACATGAAAAAAATGTTCTATGTTCCTATTAAAGAAGTGAAAATGAAAGCAACTCTAAGATTCTATCTCTATCAAATTAGCAAAGACAATAAAAATGTAAAATGACAGTTGAAGGAATCATGAGAAGTTTGGCATACCAGTATGCCAAAGTTTGGTGGAGCTGTGAATTGGTCCCTCCATTCTATTTTATTAAAATATTTTATTTTTTCCCAATTACATGAAAAACAATTTTTAGCATTTGAAAAAAATTGAGTTCTAAATTCTATCCCCACCTCCTCCTGAGAAGACTATATATATATGCAGTCATACAGAAACCCCTCTGTTCTGGAAAGCAATTTGGAGTCATATACCACTAGGACCCAAAGAATTCAAAGAAATAGGAAAGTAACCAATACCTACAAAAATATTTATAGCAGTCCTTTTTGTAGTGGCAAAGAACTGGAAACAAAGGGAGTGCACATGAATTGGGGGATGTGTGAACAAATTATGTTGTAAGAATACAATGGGTATTATTGTTTCATAAGAAATGGTTAAAAAAGTTTTAGAGAAACCTGAGAAAATTCATATGAAATGATGCAGAATGAAGTGATCAGAACCAGAAGAATAATTTCAATAATAACGCATGACTGTAAAGAAAAACAACTTTCCAAGACTTGAGTACTCTGATCAATGCAATGAGCAGCCAGAGTTCCAGAGTATGGATAATGAAGTGTACAACTCACCTTCTGACAGAGGTGTAGTATCCCCAAGGTACAGAATAAGATATGCACTTAGATTGTAGATCAAAGAAGAAAGGTGCATCTTTCAAAATATAATTCCTTACTAAAGGGTAAAGGCAATTTTCACTCAAAAGAATTTCTGAAGGCATTTCAGAAATGAAAAGTTCCAATAAAATGTGCTGTTTTCCAACTAGTGTAAACCACAAAAATGCAGATATTTAGGTACCTAGAAGGCCTAGAAGCCAGGAATCTTAGAGTTGGAAGGAACCTCAGAGACCCTGTATCTTTAGTTCTCACTTTACTTTGAAATTTTATGCAGACATGGCAAGTTTTGCATCAGCATTTTTTTCCTGTCAGCTTTGAATGAAAATGCTTCAATGCCTTCTTTGTGGGATAATATTCTCTTTCAGCAAAATTATGTATATGAGCATGCAACTGTGGGAGGGCAACCCTAGAAAGCACATTCAATTCAACTGACATTACTTGGTGATTCAAAGATGAAATGACTCAATACCTACCTTCAAGGAGCTTACTCAGTACAGTTGGCATATAAAAAAAATGTTCACAACTAAATGGAATACAACTTAGAATGTAACAGTACCCATGTCCAGAGAGAAGTATGAGAAACTGATATGAGACATATCTCCTCCAAAGGTGGGTTTTCCAGACCTAATGGAACAGGGAATACCTGAGCTAGGTCTTGCAAGAAGGGAACTTTTATCATTGAATGGAGATACAGAAGGATGTTGGGAATCCCTTTCTGTATGTTAATATCATGGATAGTCATTTATTCATCTGACAGCCTGAGGTTTCATTCAAAACCTCTTCATTTTGTTGAAATCTTACAAGGGACACCCAAACTCAGTAGCAAGACCATTTAGTTAATGTATGAAATAGCACAAATAACAAGGAAGGAAATCAAGTAATGAAGACATCCTCTGTACATATTCACCACTGGGAAGGACTGTTAGGTGGTGTAGTGTATAGAGCACAGGGCCTAGACTTGGGAAGACTCATCTTTGTGAGTTCAAACACAGCCTCAGGCATTTACTAGCTAAGCGACCCTGGGCAAGTCACTTAACCCTGTTTACCTTAGTTTCCTCATCAGTAAAATGGGCTGGAGGAGGAAATGGCAAACTGCTCCAGTATCTCTGCCAGGAAAATCCCAAACGGAGTCACAAGTAGTCAGACACAACTGACAAATGACTGAACAACAACAGTCACCAATGGGAGCCATCACCTAAATTTTGGGGGAGTTATAAATCAATTCTCCTTTAATTCATAAGATTCCCCAGCAGGATGGGAAAACACAGTCTTAGGGTTCAGTACCTCTTGGAATTTCTTTCCTGAAGGTCTTAGCATCGATGCGGAGAACACTGAGGCCTCTTGCTTTGGCTGTGGAATCCTAAGGATCCAAGTGTCCCAAAATGGAGAGCCTCCTCTTTCTTGTCTCTTCCTACTGCAGCCAGCAGTTGGCTTCTTCTCCACTTGCTCCACCCTATCTTCTTTTGTTCTTTCCTGTTTCTGACTTTTTAAACATTCTTCATTGCAGAGCACTCACCACCAATCAGTCTTTGCCTTGTGATGTCGCTGAGTTTTGTGGTCAGATGTGCAAGCCTACTAGGAAATGCCATTCAGAGAATTTTTCCCATTGAATAATGTTATCTTGGTCCCAAGCATTGTGGGAATTGAAGTCTTGGGGAGATGTCCCTACAAGCCACATATGCCCTGACAAAATGGCTGGTTTTGATATTCATGTACGCTTGTAAATGTCCCTTTGAAAAGACCCTTCTATACCCCGCAAGCTGCCCTGAACAACTCTTATGCTTGTACTCCCAGGGTAGAATACCATGCTTGGTGCCTCTGTTGCCTTCCTCTGCACTCTCTCCAAACTGCTTTCAGCGATACCTACCTAAGTGTGAACCACTTTCCTTTTGGCTCCTGCTCTCTAAGTGATAGTAGAGTAATCCCCCTAAACGAAGCTGCCTCCCTTGAGTTCAATGGGTATTAATTGATTCAATTTCTAGGTAGTGCTTTTTCATTCTAGGGATCTCTTCTATAAATAATGTCTTGATTTTCGCAAGTATTATCATGGTACCAGGTCAGACTGGGAGTAAAAGAGGTATTCTGAAGCTGGTGAGTTTTCTAATCCTCCTTAAATGGCACCAGATAGCAGAGTAGCTACTGGGCACAGTATTGCAACTGAACCTGGTGGAATACTTCTATATTAGAGCTGAGATATTTGGGGCCAGAACAGGGATGGATCTGATTTTGACTAGAGAAAGGCACAAGCAGGCTTTTAGGGACAAGTATATGGTATGTTTGTATAGGCAGCCGTCCTAAACCTCAGCTGTGCCGGTTAGGTCCCAGAAACCCTGCCAGGCACACTTCCTGGATTTCTGTCGACTTTCAATGACTTCCTCTTGGCTGGCACCTGCTGATACCTGCCTGGAGGCACATGGCCCCTCAGGGCAGCAACACCACGGATCGTGTGTGTGAAGTGTGTAAATATTTGAGTCTGTTTATCAGGCATTTAATAGGTGTTGTAAATATTGTGTGTGGCATGTTGGAAAATACCCTGGCTGCACATTTATTGTGCTTGGGCTTGGAACCAGGAGGCCATATGCTGTGGAGGTGTGAGGACAGTATAAGGCCTTGAATGCCAGCCAGGGGGCCAACTTCCTGTGTGGCCTCAGGCAGAAACTTCCTAGAACATCCAGAGCTAGATGGGGCTTTAGAAAGTACCTACTCTGGGTCTCTCATTTTACAACTAAGGAAACTGAGGCCTCAAGACAGGGAGACACTGGCTGAAATGGCTTGAACAGGTCCAGGTCTTCTGATTTCAAGTCCAGTCCCCTTTCCCACTGTTTGAGTCTTAAGGCCATTTAGTTCCCCTGTCACTGTTTCTCTCATAGGCTGTACATGATGCAGAAAATTCAGTTACCTGACTTCACAGGATGCCCAGTCACCTGGCCTAGCTTCCTCCTGAGTCGTCTGTTAATCGGAACTTTCGGAGCAGTGGTATTGATATGATCAGCTCCAAAGGCAACTTTGTAAAGGAGCCTCTGCCTGGTGAACAGCCCCTGCGAATTCCCTGATTAAATTTCTTGGGGAAAAGGGAAGCCCTATTCCCATAAAATACAAGGGTCTGAAAGGACTGCTCAGACCAAAGCTAGGCCTTCTAACAGCTCACATTCCTACAGGGGCTTAAGGTGTTCAGAGTGCTTTACCTATGTTATCCAACTTGATTTTCACAACTCTCTGAGAAAGTTGCTATCATAATTCCCTTTTTAATATGTAGGAAATCAAAGCCCAGGAAAGTTGAATGACCTGTTCAGGGTCATACAGCTAGAAGTTCTCTCAGGTGGAATTTGAAACCTTGAAAAAGCTAGAAGCTATGTACAGCTTCTAGTTTTTCAAGCCCGTAAGAGGATCCCATGGCCATGAGAAATGATTGTGGATCCCCAGCTTTTTAGATAAAACATGGATGCCCAGGGATGGACTGGTTTTGATCAGTAGAGCACAAACATTTTAAAGTGACTTATCCTGAGGAAGAAATACCCTGGGATAATTGTGGCATCCCAGCTGTGGAGTTGGGAGCCTGGGTGGCAGATTTCCATGGATTGTCAGGGAAGCACTGGAGTTAGAAATGTGAATGGCCCTCATTTGAGTCAGGTTTTTTAAGCTGGAGAGAGGGGGAGGAGAAGAGGGGAGCAGATATGAGGAGGGATATAGAGCCGTGTCTGATGCTGGTACCACTTTATGGTGGCAAAGGTGATGGGGAATGGGCATATCTTTTCTGGTGTTGTTTGTCCAGGCTAGATTTCCTGAAGCTCAAAGGAGATCAGGGAACCCACATTTTGTAAAGAAAATTCTCACACCTCTGGGGAAGAAGCTGGCCTGTGTGTCCTTAGCAGCGCAGCAGGCTTCCTTGCCCTGATTGTATGTGTGACAGAGGACAATTGCAGCATTTATACAACTTTTTATTGACTGGGGACTGGACAGTAGCATATGGGAGCAGTGACAATGAATGGACTGATGGGAAAACAAAGAAATTCCAGTATTCTGGTGTTTTGAAAAAAGTCATTCAGAACTTCGTCATATTGGTTCAGCTGTTGTAACCAAAGACTGATAAGATAATAGAGGTCTTTGTGGTGGGTTTGTACTGAAATCCTTTATCTTTATGATGCACTCGGGGGGCCTTTAGAGTAGAAAGCTCTTTAAATGCCTATTGGAATCAGACCTCAAATTAGATGCTGGTACACTGGGAGTGGGGAGGGGGGGAATCCTTTCCCAGGCATCACCACAAAGTCACTTTTATCTCCAGAGGCCTTCCCATAGGCGCAAAGTTGCTCCAGCCTTCCTTGTTTATTTTTGTTGACTTGAGCTGCCCTATTTTTGTGGCATTTAAAAGCAGCCTCTATCAAAAAAAGTAAATGCAAAAGTCTTATGAAGTGAGGACATCACAGCTCATCTAATGTGTGTGCAGACTTGGGGGTGAGCCAGGGTGGTTGAGCTGGGTCATCTGTGAGCAGCAGAGATCAAATGCACCTCCCTTTCATGACTGGTATTGTTTTGGGCCCTTTTCTCCAACAATGTCCGTAAAAAATATTAGAACTGACCAGGGAATTTGTTCATGAAGTTCTTTTTCAATATCTTTGGTATCTCCCTGGTTGGTTGGCCTGGCTCTTTTAACTGATGGTGTCCTGGGCTGACTCTTCCTACTTTAATCATTTTAGGATAAATGTAAAAATGACTCTGTCTTCTCTCCTACTTGTCTTTTTGGTACTTTTCTGTGATTTTTATTATTAAATCCTATTGAGTTCATTACAGCGAAGTGTGACAAGCCCAGCACTGAAACTATCAGGGAGCAGACTTGTTTACAGTTCTCTAGGCCAGTGCTTCTTGATGTCTACAAGGATGAAGAACCCCCCTGAATGTATAATAATAAGGATAATAATAGTAATAATAATGTCCTGGCCCTCCCAGGTGATTTTAATTAGTTCTATTAATGTCTTGATTCAGAAATTGTATCATGACAAAAAGGTAGTTTAGATTTATTAACATTTAAAAAGAATATATATTTTATTACACCATCATCTACGTGTATTTGAGAAGAAATCTTTATGTGAGACACTTTCACATAATATGTTCTAAGCATGGAGTTTAATAAATGCTTTTTCATTCATTCATTATTTACTCAGTCACCTTAAAGAGGCTAATTCATTTATGGATTTGAATATGGATCATGGACCTTTTGCAAAAATACCCATAGTCTCATCATATGACTCCCCAGAGATTGGCAGCTTTTGTGCAAGGACAGTTTTAGCTAGTCCTTGAAGACCCTGCGCTGTCTGGCGCTGACATCTTCTCAGCCAACTCCACGTAACTCTCATTTACGCACTTTGGGTTCTGGCCAAACCATATCCTGATCTTGTCCTGCCTTTTCTTGCCTCCATACATTTGCAAGGCTTTCCCCTATGCCTGGAACACACTCCCTCCTCATTTCTTCTCATTGGAATCGTTATCTTTCTTTAAGGCCCAGACTTACATCTCCTGTAAACTTCTCTGATATTGCCAGCTGTTTTGTCTCTTCATTCTCAAGTTTTCCTGGGGTGTTTTGTCCATATCTCTATTCTGCTCCTATTACATTTTTCTATCAACCTAATGAGGGCAGTGTTTATAATTTTTCATCTTTGAATCCTAAGGGCCTAGCAGAAGGCCAGTTTCTGTCACTTTTTGTTGGTCTCTGACCCTTTTGGCAGTCCAGTAAAGCCAAAGTACAGGCCACATCTCAGAACCACGTTTTTAAATATGTAGAATGAAATACATGGGATTACAAAGTAAATCAATTATATTGAATATAATTATCAGAATATTTTTAAAGTTTCACAGATCCCAGCTTAAGAATCCTTGCATAAGATACTTTATAAACATTCAAGTTAGGTAATATAACTTGTCAGGATAATGAAATAAAAATTTTGTCTTTTTAGGTTATAGCCTACATGTATTGGAGAGGGGGTATGTATTAAAATGAAGAACTTTTTTCTTTGCTTGGTCATCACTGTGTTTCCTTTATGCTTTTCCATTCAATAATACTTTAGCTCTAAC